>NW_027273872.1:27030000-27317500 GCF_046630095.1 Trachinotus anak
TCTATAAGAACATTATCTTCTAACTGAAATGACCTGCATATCATGTTATAGTTAACACTTCTTTCCTCATAATTTATTTCAAAATTAGATTTAAGTTTTGCTTCGGAGGTATAAAAATCTTTGACTATAAATTACAATCAAACATTAAATCTCCATGTGATTTTACTATCACTGAGTGTCACTTTTAACATCTCACTCCAGGCTTTGGGTCAGTAAAATGTGAGGAAAGAAGTAATGTAAGTTGTCAGTTAAAGAGACACTGAGGTATTTATTCTGGCAGCCTAATAACTGAGAGGTGCTGAAGGTGGTATTAGGTGAGGCAAATAGCTTCCTTGGGGGTGAAGTGTTCGCTTTTAGTGGAATGATTTATACATTTTCAGAAACACACAGGTGGCTTTCATAATTCGAAGGGCCACTGTAGAGATCGATATAGGAATAATGATGTTTCAGTGGAGAAAATATTTCCAGCTGCATTAGAGAGCCATTCCCCCGCTGAGAGGTCTGTGAGCTGCCACCGCTGCCAGGATCTAAAGCAGGATGAATAGATTCAAAGGCCTAATTGTTGTGCATCCACTGTATGTTCTGAACAAAAACAGCTCTGTTGGAAAATGAATACAGAATCCATTTTTGCTTATATAAATAACTTATTTTTTCTTCTTCTTTTATTCAGTAGTAGATGTGCATTTTATTGTAATTTGCCAGATCAGTCATACAGTTTCAAAGACACAACTGTCAGAGGCACCTCACAAAAACCATCAAACTGAAAGTTTTATTTTACTTTTCCTTTATGCCAACTCTGTTGCTGGACAAGAATGTCAGTTTTGGAAAATTTCAGCAAGACCCTGCATTAGGCCCATATGTATTTGAAACGTCTTGCTTTCTACAATATCTGCACATGATAACTACAGTATGGTTAATGTATAGTAAGGTTAGTTTCAGGGTAGGGAAAGGGGTTGTGGTTGCATAGTTACAAAAGGTGAACTCTAATTGCTCGTAGGTGATGGGACACAAATGCTTCTTTCTTGCATCAAAGTCAGATGTGCTACGTGGCCATTCACCAGCCCAACCACCACACCCTCATTCTTTGCCTCGCTACAGAAATGACACACTACTTCCTGGAATTGCACTCAACGTTGGCATTAATTGTGAGGTACGGAATTGCTCAGTGAGAATGAATTCCCTTGGACTAACCGGCTGACCAAGTGCTGCTTTTGCCTGTTAACGCATTAAAACTTACAAGTGAAGCATTTAAAGACCCCATCCATCTAGAACCTAGTGAATACAGTTTGGTCACTGACTTTCATATCATTTCAAAGGCATCCAACGATTTTGCCCTAATCAGCCCTAACCCTAACCCACATCACATCACTTCTTCCAAGCCACATTTTTAAAAAAAATGCCGAAAGTAGAGACTATCTTGATCACATCAGCTTTGACCACAGACTGTATATAAAAGAGGACATATGCTCCCGAGAGCCAGTGGCCATTAGAGGAACTGCAGTTTTCTACACGACCATGTTGGCTTCATTTTTCAGCCCCAGAGGTTACTGCTTGCCATCAACATGTTGACATTACTACATTATTACATTATGACATTATTCGTACCCACTCCTCATGCGTTGGACCACACCCATCCACAAACTCTGCCTTCATTTTGATCTCAGCTACACACCTGTAAAGTTTAGCGATTGTCCTCAGACAGACAGACATATGAACATTCAAAAACCACCTCTGTGGTAGTTCCTGTGGTGGATGTGTCAGGACCTCACGTTGCCTTGATGACACTCACACACACATACACAGACAAACAGGCAGCCTTGGTAAAAAGATAAACCTATGACCCCACTAATGAATGAATTGTTTCCCTGTTGGCGCCAACAAGCTGTAGCACGAATACAGTTAGTTTATAATCCTGCTGTATGATGACAGACTAAAACTAGACCACCTTCCATGTTAGTATCCTGCTGCTGGTTTTCTTATACATTTAGGATTAATTTCAATTCAAATTGAATATTCGAAGGTATTTTATTCATCAAATTCATTTTAATGATTTTAACATTACTGGTCATGTTTAATGTGTTGTTTGTTTGTTTTTTTCCTGTCTTTCACCTATTTTCTTTTTTTATTAGCAAAATGCTATCTCAGTATAGTTTTACTTTGCTTATAACTTGAATGTAACTGTGCAAAATTATGACCAGTTTTTGATTTGTTACAAGAAATATCGTCTGGTTTGTTTGTCCTTCATCAATAGAGAAAATACTATCGTCTTATCATCCTTTCAGCATTGCGCTAGAAGCAGCTGTCTGAACTGAAAAGACTGAATCAAAAACAGGAGCAAGGGAAATACTATCAACTGTCAACAGTTCACAACTCCTCAAAACAACACTATTACAATCAGAAATAAAATGTGTAACAGTCCAACACAGCACACTGCATCTGTGTCCTGTGTGTGTGTGTGTTTGCCAAGTGAAAGTGTGTCTGCTCTGCTGAGCAAATGAGTATCACTGTTTTAACATGTGGCTGAACCTTCTGGGTTAATTGAGAGCTTGGGGGGTAAACTGTGACCTCACCACCCTCTTCTGTCTGACCTTCAACCCCCCCCCCCCCCCCCCCCCCCATCAACATCATCTATTAGATTTAGTTTGAATTATGTAAAAGTGAATGTTGTGCAGTTAGTATTGTGAAAGGTCAGGAAGCAGAATAGTTTTAATGTAAATGTTGGATCATGTTAATGTTGTCCTTTTACATGTGTGAATCCTTTAGTGCAGACGCGAGCCTCTGCACTAAAGAAGCTGGTATTTTGGGATGTCCAGCCAATGTTTAAAGTCTAACAGCTTTTATATTTCCCAAAATGTTCCAATGTTCCTTTAAGGCGAGCAATTTATTTGAAATACTGTTCTCACAAGGTGATTATGAGCACAACATGATGAGGATAATTAATACAAGTGGTACCCCATAAACCTGATATCCACAGCACAGATGGCTATCACTGTCATATAACCTATGTGCGTGCACGTGCATGTGTGCATGTGTTTGTGTGTGTGTGTGTGTATGTGTGTGTGTTTGAGAGGATACCATGATAGAAGGAAGGTAGCACAAATAAGAAAGCTCAGATTTCCCCTGAGACCATACAGGACACAGCTTCTGCTGCTGCTCTCTCTCTCTCTCTCTGTCTGACACACACACACACACACACACAAAAGGAGCCATAAGGTTTGGAGTCTTCAATGATTAATGTCCCAAGCCAAGCCACATCACAAAGCCAGCCCAGATGAATGACAAGCCACAACAGCTTGGTGAAGCTCTGAGTGTGTGTGTATGCATGTGTGTGTGTTTGAAAAGCTCCATTAAAAAAGCCATCAATAATACATCTTAACTTTGGATCAGAACATCTGTAATGAAATGACGATGCTATTCTCTGTTATTATTATCAGTCTGACTCGGGTGGCTCTGCGTTCTCCTCATCCATCAGCCCAACACACTGGATCAAACTCTTTTCTTCTCTCTGTCAACTCTAAGTGGTGTGTTTTTCTCTCGAGGAATCATTTCAGCTGAGTGTCATCAAAGATGTTGCTGTTGTTTGATTTTTGCAACTCATTTCTCAACAATTCTTAATTACGTAAAAAACCCAACAGGGCATCAAATTTATTTAGCAAAACAGAAAACTCCTGATGACCACAGTGAGCTGCTTATGCCACATTAGCAGTACACACAGATGAGCAGTAATCCCATTACAAAATTTGATAGCCTCATATTAGCATTTAAATGTATGTTTAACCTTATGTATAGTAGTTCAGTAAGTAGCTTAGTAATAGAGGAGGGTGGAATTACGGAGTCTGATGAGGACTGTAAGCTGTTGTTGAAAGCACCAGAAAATACTGGAAAGTTGACTGACCAGCAGGAATTCTGTTGGTTCATACTAAATATTAGATCAGTTTGTCTGACATCATCTGATGCAACTGTGACTTGACTTGGAGATTAAATATTAATTATTTATTTATGTGAAATTTCAAATCATTATATGAAATTTAAATCACAAATGAGCAGATTAAAAACCACTTAATTACAAAAGAGACCAGACAAAAAAAATAAAAATAAAAACAAACCTGGAAAGGGAGGAAGGTAGGTAGATACATATGTAGGTGGGTAGGTAGGTAGGTACAGAGGTAGGAGAGTAGGCAGGAGTTAAGTAGCTATGTATACCTACCATAGTTACACATATGGTAGGTAAGTAGGTAACAAGGGCAAACAGAATGTTTGGAAAAATGTGCAACAATTTTGAATATTAATTATTATAAAACAATATAATGAAAGACTTTACTAACCCCCCCCCCTTCTCAAATAGCCAGTAAAATTCTTATTAATTTTTCAATTTGTGTCTGCATAGAGCAGTAACTGTCAGTGTGACAGTGATGCTGACAGCCAGTCAACAGCCTGGTACACAACAAGACTTTAAACAACAATCCACAGGAGCTTTCCAGTGAATGTCTCCTTCTCTGCCAACACAGATACACGTCTCATGTTGTCTTGTGTACTTTGGCTCAATGAATGAGCCAGCAAATATCTAATGAGAAAAAAAAAAAAAAAGCACCACTAGCATCAGTTTGAATGCTTGAGAGCTAATTAGCTAGTCAGCTGTGGTGCATGAAGAAACACTGCTAATGTCATGACCACTCTGTTGAAATGCTAACTGGTGTGGTAGCTAATCCTCAATATCTCTGCTAACAAAGTACTGATTGTCCTTGGCTTGTACACTACAGTTCCCAGCTGAGACATTTTGTATTGATGACCCTGCTCGCTTCAGCTGTCAGTCAAACACCCACTCAGAGACAGGGAGGCAAAATGAATTTGTCTGATTTATCTCTGAAGACTTTTCATTCAGTGAAAAAATAAAATAAAATTGCAACAAACTTGAAAATTACTTTGACTTGATGTTTAAGGGAATATTTTTTGTGATTTTAGTTGGACTTTAACTGAGTTAGTATACAGCTGCTGCTGGTTTGTTGCCAGGTGACAGGAAGTGTTTCTTTATTCTTGCACATGCGGGTGTGGAGAGTTGGGGCCTGTTTCTGTTTCTCTTGCTTTGTCTGCCTCTGTCTCCCTAAGGTGTCAGGGTGGGGTGTCACCTGTGGTCTCTCTGTCGACACTGGCGCTGTAAAAAAAAAATACCCGCCCCAGCTCTTCCAGCTCTTCCTCTCTACTCACAGCCAGCCACTTGGACAAATATAAATCGTCAGTCACACACGAAGAGTCACTGATGATGAATCACCAGGAAAGAAATGAGACCTTTTCTTGATAGAAGCATCCTAAGTAGAAATCAATTTGAGAGACAGATTGGCTGCTTCCATCAGAAAACATGGAGTGAAAAATGCTGTTATTGTTAATACTGCAGTTAAGGTATTTTCCCCTTTCTTGTATGTTTATGTTTTCTGGCTATAACACTTGTTTTTTGGTGCTGACAGCTCCAGTAGGGCAGCCTGCACATGAATCTTGACATCACACTGCATCTCACAGGTGCACTTGGCTGTGTAGACAGTGCTTAGTCAGCAGCAAGGAATCAATTTCAGCGGCTATTTGAATGAATTTGCATTCTCTCCTCCCTTTTCTTTTGAACATGCATAGGAATGCCAGCTTGCATTAATAGTACTTCAGCAAATTAGTACTGCACTTCCATGAAATTAGTCAACTGTGTAACATCTGTGCAGAGACGACACATGGTAAATAGTATTTTGGTCAAGTCTCATACATTTAAAGGGGGTGCTGTGAGGGATTGCATGAGGCGGTGGTATTGAACCTCCATAAATCTGGGGGTCACACATTGCATCCTGCACTTCTAATAATGCAACTCATTAGCTTCCTTTTGTTGGATCCTCTGTGTCTGCAAACACCCATGTCTTGTGGGGGGAAACTCCTTGCTGCCATTTTATAACACACTTTGTGAGGGTCTCTGTCTCCACACCAAGCTTGATCAATATGACATCACGATGGCTTTTCTCTTTCACTCGACAAAGCTCGTCCAGAAACACAACTGTCTCCATTGGTAGTACTCCCTGTGACAAGGAAAGTGATTTCAGTGTGTAAAATAAGTAAAGTTTCACTTTAGTCCAGACATGTCATGTTTTTTTTTTGTTTTGTTTTTTTTAGCATTGCTATCATTCTGGCATGTTAGTTTCTATATAAGGTTTGCAACCTCTCAGAAAAACAACTCCTCAGTCTTTTCTTTACTTAGCTTTCTAATGTGAGGGCAAACTCCCAGTGAGTCATTTTCACATAACCTCTAACCTGAACATGGCATCAGTGAAAAACATCAACACATTGACTGTTATTTTAAAGGAATGAGACATGACAGGGGGTAAAGTGGCCGTTCTTTTTTTTTTTTTTTTTTTTGACAGGCTAATGCTGAACCAGAAAGCCCTGCTTTGTTCCTCGCTGCCATTGTGTTAGCAGGCAGGGAGACACTAGGCTGGCTGTGGAATGATAGATGTATTGAGATGTAATGGGTCTATCAGTGGCAAAACCAACTTGTGTTATGAGGCTCCGCTGTAGAGTGATGGCTGATGTCCGTTACTGGGCTGACAGTGGTGCTGGAGAGATGGTTTTACAGCTCTGTAGCTCTGGCAATATCAGCTCTGTGACTCTGACAAATGTGCATGGTGCATCACAACTGTCAGTGCGTTCTCCAAGAGAGAGAGAAGACAGGAGAGTCAGATAATTAAAGAGGAGACAGAGGGGGAGATAGATAGCTGCATTAGGCAAACCAATTCTGGAGGCTGAGATTGGCCTTTTATGCTCCAGTTAGTCAGCTCCACCTCTGATATCACGCAGTTTAAATTATTTTACATTTGAGTTGTGTCTCGCCACTAATCCGTGTTGCTTTTAATGACAGACTGGATCATGTGGGTCTAAGATGCTGTTTTATAGGCTTTCCCATTTCCAATATGACCAATGTGAAAAAATACTAAATATGGTTATTTGGGTTAAAAGACTTTGTTGCCATCGTAGTGTGATGCCGAATGATGTTGGATTGTGTTGCAACAAGTTTTGCCCCGCCCCTGGTGAATCTGTTTGCCACAGCCCTCAGCATCTGCACATCCTGCTACAGCAACATAGTTGTCTCCCTGGGACTGTGCTTTCTCATGCAGTACTGTTCTCAGTCTGAACATGGCTTAAGAGTCTACAGCTATGCTAGCTGCTCTGTCAGGCTGTACGCTGCAAGGCAATACGGTACTTTACATAATTACATCAGCATGCATTTAGCTCACAAAGACAATCTTAAAAGGAACTACACAGTAATTTATTGTATTTTATTTTTTGCACTTTTTGCACCGAACAGTGCATAATCATTTGGATTTTTGTTGGCATACAGATGATTTTTTTTCCAATAAAATCCATATTGATGCTTGCTTGCTCAAAGTTATCTTGTATCCATCTGCTTGGATTACAAAGTTTAGCTCCGACCTTGATGTAATACACAAGACGTCAAGGTGTATTATGCATGTTAACCTCCCAAACTGGGCTGGCTCTCACACATCACTGCTGGTAACATTAGCATTTTCAAGTCTGATGAGCACCAAAAATCAACATTGTACATGATAAAATTTATTTCTCTCCAGTAGCAGTAAACACAAGACATGGCTTGCTGATAACTGTTGTATATTCAGAACGAGGGGCTCTGGAGCCAAGGTCAAGTCTTCAAAAAAACACAGTTTCTACTTTTTTTGAAAGGCAGCTCCTTCACAAGTGGGTGGAAAGGCATGTGTTTGAGTTCTTTTTTTTCTTTGCTATGAAAACATCTGAAAAAAAAAATGGCTCATGAATGACACAGATCTCTGCCACACCCACTAAATATGTATTCCCTTTGATAACAATTTTGTTTTTCACACTGTGTCAGTTGCGCTGTGTGCTGCTGTTTCATGGTATCACTGCGTGCACTCCTACTGTGCTCCAGCGACTGCACTTTGCAACGTGCGGCAGAAGTGACAGGGATGACACGAGTGCACTGAATGCACATTTACAAACTCCCAGTTCTCTTAGAGCCACTCAAGTATTCTCTGCGTCGCTGGGTCCTGCGAGACTTGACAATACAGTGCTTGCCCAACCATGATATCTTGATTGCCACAGTAACAGCTTCTCTCTCTGAGGACCAATCAGCCCGAGTCTTTGTCAGTAAAGCAGACTGTTTTCTCTTGCCTGGCTGAACTGACCCTTTGCAATTGCTGCTTGACCCATGTCACAGTGCAGACAAGAAAATACACATCAGTAGCAGAGAGGACCATCTATCAGCTGACACAACTAACATCCAGACACAGCTGCCAGGTGAAGGTAGGAAAAGAAATGGGAAAAAAAAAACACTGACAGGGACATTTGACACAATGATGCTTTTTCCAACCAACCCTCACAGCTTCACACTGATGATTCTGAACGTTGTGTTTGTTCCACAGTCAACCTGTGCCTTCAGAGTCTTTAGGGTTAGGTGCCTTACATGATGGGCAGCTCAGAGGCATAAATATGCTTTCAGCATCTGAACCCACTTCTCCCACACCTTTCCAGTGTAGGAATTGCAGGACTGGATCTGACTAGTTTTGTACATTTCTCTTTGAACGATCTGACAACCGTGCCCGCTTCCTACAGAAACTGCAAAACGTCATACTGTAAATGCTTCAGAGGGAGCACTGTCTGAAAAATGTTAGACCCATTTGTGCAAACCATCGTGTCTCACCCCTCTTTATCACGGCAGACTCCTGCCCTGCTTTTCAGCATGTCCATTGGCTACAGGTCGGAAACACTTTTGTCTGTAGTCATGGTTGGATGATCCTTTGTATGAACTTGTTTCTATTTGAGGTATACAAAAGAGTCTCCTGCTTATGTTTCCCAGCAGGTCTGGGGATTTGTCCGGATGACTTCCCATTGCTTGTCTTTATCTAAGTCATGTACATTGTCGAGTCTGCACACTATCACCAATCCCAATTCCAAAGAATCTCAGGCTGCTGCCCAGGAGGGGGTAGATGTTCCAGGATGGTAATGAATGTGTTATTTCGAATGAGAAAGAGAAAGTGTGGTCTATTACGCCTATTTTTGTTATTTTGTAGTTTATTTTTTATTTTGTATGTCATTTCTATAGGTTATGATAATGTACTTGCCAAGTTAATCACTAAGATCCCTGAGCACAATAACATCAGGAAACCTGTCTGATCATCTAATTCTTTAAATTCCTCAGAATGCTAATGCAGATTGTCCCCAGGGGAAATCAAGAGATGCTGTGACCCTGTGAAACAGAAAATCCAACCATGTTACCCATGAGCAGTCGGCCATGTGTGTGTGTAGGTGTGAAAAGTAGGGAGGATTTGAACTTACTGTCGAGCTCTCCTTTGAGTTTGATTTGGTTTTCCACATGAAATGTGCTGGAAGTAGTTGTGTGAAGAATGACAGAGAATGCTTCTAAGGAGAGACTGTCTTTATTCCCATTTCTGTGATTCATTTTATCAAGACTAGAAAGACACGCAAAGGAGGCAATGGGATGCAGCATGAGAAGACTATAGTGGCCGGAGGTTTACTGTTTTTTTTTTTCTTTTTTCCAAAGATAAGATCCCTTATGGATCTTATGGATCCTTCTTCTGCGTACTCCCAGACTGATTGGTAAAGCAATTCAGTATCTCTGGTCTGGCTCTTTCATGGTTAAAGTCTTACTTATTTGAAAGGATACCATGTGTTTTCTGAAATTATACAACATCAGTGTCTTTCCGATGTGAAATATGTGGAGTACCCCAGGGCTCTGTTCTTCATTCATTTTATCCATTTTTGTACACAAATAATACACAGTCATACAATTAATTTCTACTGCTACACTGATGAAACTCAGCTGTATCTTCCTGTAGGACCTGATGACGATTCTCAAATTATGAAATAATAGGCCTGCTTGTCTGCAGGGAAAAAGTGGGTATAAGAAAATGTCCTGATTCTAAATTCAGATAAAACAGAGATGCTGGTCATTGGCCCAGCCTGGCATAGACACCAGTTTGAACAAGTAACAGTGACTCTCAACTACTGTTTGACTTTTCAAATGACAGCTAAGAATCTTGGTGTGCCATTTGATCTTACCCAGTCTTCTGATCACTACATTTAGGGCCCCATATTTTAAAATTTCCCTGTGTTTTATTTGAAGTGTTGGTATCCATCACAGTGTACTTTTACATCTCCTCCTCCTGTTTTCTGAGCAAGAGAATAAAAGTAATGGTGATTTCAGGTAAACACTCACAGACACCAAATCCTACAATGTGGGATGGTGGCTCCCGGAGGGCTCGGAGTGTGGTGACTGCTGTGTTGTGACATCACAAAGTTACTGGAGTCCTGACAGCTCCTTAAAAAACCTTGTACATACAGCATTGACTGTGTGGTCCCATGTCCAAGCTGTATGTCTCTCTCTCTCTCTCTCTCTCTCTCTCTCTCTCTCTCTCTCTATCATTCTATCTCTGTTTATTCCCTGATTATTTCCTCCCTGTCCCCTCTTCTCCCTCAGCCTGTCTGTGCTGGAGCATCAGCTGTCCTGGGACCTCTCTCCCTCTCCTGGCTGACAGGGGCCTTGCTCCAGATGTTTTGGATCTTTATCGCTGTCTTCCAGGAGTCCCAGTCTCCTTTTTATCCTCTCTCTCCTTTTGTGTGTCTGTTTCCTTCTCCTAGGCAGGTGAACAATGTGCTTCACTTGCTTTTTTGTGTGTTTTGTGTAGTCTGTGCTCTTTCCAGGTCTCATGGTGGAGGAAGGGTCATGTGGTTCAGGTCCTATCTGTTTGACTGCAACCTGGGAGTCCGATGTATAATTTTTTTTTCATTGTGATCATTCATACTGTGAATCTGCTATGTTACTTTGTTCTGTGGACTACACGTCTGTCCATCAGTTGCTTTTTCCGAAGTTTCTTCCATTCCATTTTTCCCATGAAAAGTCCTCATCTGATTCAAGGCTCTAAGGACAGAGGGTGTCCTGTGTTGTGCAGATTGTTACAGAGGCAAACCTGTGATTTGTGATATAGGGCTATATAAATAGAGTTTGAATTGAGAGTCTAAGAATCCATACAAAGGATATGATGTAATGCTTTTCTTACAGTCTAGGGAAGCCATTAATACCAAAGCCAATTTGAGGAGTTAAAAAGAATGTATAGTGCTAATCCAGACACAGTGCTATAGAGTACATCTGGCTACACCTTTGTAATTCCCAGCAGATAGCAGCACTCACCAGCAATCTAATCTAATTTAAAGTTAGTCTAATAACATTATCCATCATCCTCACTTTTAAAATAAAAGTTACTAAGGGCGTTAGAGTTTCAAATCCCATTGTCTTTCACTCCTGCTGGGCCGTGCTAATTACTGACAAAGAGCCATATGCATACACTCATCTGACTGAAATAAGCGGTGGAGTCCAACAGTGTCGATTTGTTTCTTTGACAAGCTGTCACCAGCTGCACTGCCCAGGGGTTTAACTCTGCTCTTACTACATGGAAAACATGATCTGCTCTCCTACATATTGTTGCCTTGCATTATCTGCCGCGCTATTTGTAGCTGCCTACCTCAATTGTAATAAGAGCTCAGTGCTAATTAGAATAACAAAAGCACAGTGACGCACCCCTGATGCACCTGCATCAACACATAAAAATACTTCAAAGGCACCAATGTCAACACAACAAGGGGAGGACAGAAGAAATGAATAATGCAGACACTCACGAATTCGCCTGCGCATACACACACGTATGCACATCTGTCCACTACACACACAGAAAGAGAAAGGATGTGAGTCAAATTACAGATGCAAAGCCCAAGGGAGCAGCAACCATATTACAAGTTCAGTGTGAGAGAAAGAAAGCTACATTAATGCATCTTTCATGAGCTTGGCCCCTTGGCCCCACAGTCCCTCAGCAGCCTGGATAGCCAGCCGGCTAGCTGGCTATCTCCCAGTGGACCCTGGACTTCCCCCACTGTTACCCTCACACAGCACATCTGGGGAGTGGGAGAGCCTTGCCTCTCAAATGCTATCGGATTACCCTCACACTCTGGTAGTGTGTAAATACACACAACCATCCTGTGCCGAACTACAATGATAGGTGGGCCTGCCACACACACACACACACACTAACCCTAACTGCAAATACAACATTGAGGAAATTTGGGGATTTGGTGGTTTTACTGGGAGCAAACACAAAAATCAAAGAATGTTGTTTAAGAGGGGATAAAATAATAATTGTGTTGTGTAATACCTTGTTTTTTATTCTTTGCATGAAATGATGATGCAGTTTTTACAAAGTCTATTATGTATGCTTTATTTTCTTTATTGGTTGCTTCCCCTGTTTTTACTCTTGCCAGGTCTGCCAGTCACAGCACTCTGGAGCCTCATTCAGGGAAATAAAAAAAAAAAAAAAACTTTCATGGTGCATACAAGAGCTCTCACTGGCTATCAGCTGAGTGTGGTGATAGTTTACTGCCCCTTCAAAGTTTTCAGGTACAACAGAAAGTGAAAGTTTGCTCTCTTTTGATTCAGTCACATGTGACTGCTGAGGCGTTTTCACAGTCTGTATTTATTGGCCACAAACAGCCAATGGATGTGTTCCCAGACTGACAGCACTGTTGCTGTAACAACATGCTCTGACTGTGTGGGAGTGAAGTGTGCCTGTAAATGTGCGTGTGACAGCTCAAACTCATCCTCAGACTTATGATCATCAGACACTTACCAGAAACTCAGTTTTTTTTGTTTTTTTCTCTCTGCCAGTCCCTTTTCTCTTCCCTCCTGTCTGTTTACATTAGTAAAGCTAACCAGCTTCTCCTCCATATTTCCTGCAGCTTCTGAGAATCCCCAAAGTTTTGCTCTGCACCTCATGAATTCAGTGTTGAAGCTGAGTTCTGACAGTTGAAACAGCTTGATCCTAGAAAGAAAAACAGTTTCATATTTTGCAAATCATTACTCAGTTTAACCTTACGTTGTATTAACATACCCCAACATATAGCAGACAAGTCATTCCAGTCCTACTCCATTCAACATAACCATTTTTGCCATCTCTTCATTTTAAAGGACCTGCACAGGGGCAGAGGCACAGTTTCTGAAAAGGCAAGGCAGGCAACTGCTCGGGGCCCCCAAGGGCTGACAAACTTCCACAGCAATGTCTCAAAATGCAGCTCCATCCCCCTTAAACAACCAATGGACATTTAGGAAACCTCCCTAAAGGGGCCCCATTTATGATAAACACAATGGGGATCAGTGATTGGTCATTAGGTACATCTCTGTCTGGCTGGCGATTGGTTGACTGAACCTGCTGCTGCTCTGCCCCACCCACTAAACCCCATCAGTCACCATCAGGAGAGGAGATAAGGTCTGGTCACATATGTCTCCATCTTCTTTTGTGAAAAAAGTAGCTAAAAGGTTATAAAGGCACCAAATCAAGTGAGATAATCATTAAGTTTCCATCACTGCTCAGCAGGAAACCTCCGTAAAGAGGCTTTATGTGTTGATGAGCAGTGGCCTTATAATGTAGGTTGTTTATGCTGTGACAATGTTGAAGTTATTTAGTTGTTTACTTAGGTTGATATTGTCCTTCAGATAATATTTGGAGCAAAAAAACATAATGGTTACATAATGGTGATAAATGCTGATTGGAGGGGCGCCGTGCCATTTTTTTTTCTGCCCAAGACCCCACCGGACTTTAGAATCACCACTGCATAGGGATCCATATCAGCAACAATTTTAGGTCAACAAATTTTCCTCACAAGGCACACTTGTTAGAATCAGCATGAGTACTGATAAATGGGGGCTTAAGGAAATTGTTTATTCTTTTTTGGGGTGCAGGCATATTGACTTCCTTTCCTTTGAAGAAGCCAAGCTAGAGAAAGCCTCACTGAATTTGGAAGATTTACACTACTGGCCTGATAAATCAGCTTATTACTTCTTGTATCTAAAACAATATCAGAGGTTTATTTAGTCAGGTGAGATGATGCCTGTTCAGCTGAGTGTAGGAGACCATACCTTAAATCTGGTGAGGTGAGTTTTCTTCATAGAAGCCAGTCAGGCCAAATTTGCTAATTTAGTTGTCTGTTGTTGTTTTTATACTGTGACAACTGGTCTGAATCTGTGTCCTAGATCCACTGACCAGACTTCCCCACATCAGTAATTGGAATTTCTCCCACAGTATGAAGACATATGTTACATCATTATAACTGTGTTTCCTTATATTTTCACCCACTATTATTAATAGTTAATACACCAAATTTCACTAGTTGTTGAAAAATTCATAAGTACATTATATTCTGTTATAAACCAATTATTGAATGTGTCTATATATATATATACTTATATATCCTAAGTCTTAACTCAAAGATGCCATAAGGAAAGTGTCCTGTGTGAGCATGTCCTCTGTTGGGGCACAGGTAGGAGCAATTTGGTTATTGGCTTATCATATTAATGATTATCAGTGATAATCACCAATATATATATAAATGTTTACTACAAGTAGTAACCTCGGGGCACCACCCTGTCACCAGGGACCAATGACCAAATTGATGCTCAGAATACAGTCTCAGAAGGTTGGTTGAAGGGTAAATTCGAGCACTGACTGTTGTGAATCCAGCTGTTATCACAAATATAATCACAATAATCACAGACAACGACGAGTTAAATTATAACAGGATTTATTAATAAGAGTAATAATTATTCAAAATAACATTACTTGATATTAAACCGATTATAATTCAATTATAACTAAAACAAACATTGGTTACTAACTAGATGATTACAGGCAAAACACATATGTACAACCGTGTGTGTGTGTGAGAGAGAGAGAGAGAGAGAGAGAGAGAGAGAGAGAGAGAGAGAGGGAGGATGTGACGAGGTCACGTGAGTGACGTGTCAGTAGGAGCCAAGATGGCGGCAGAGTGAGGTACTCGCTAGAGCCAAGATGGCGGCTGGCCGCAGAGTGTGAGTGGCGTGAACACGAGAACAGTGGGAGGGGCCTTGAGCCTCACGTGTATGACGCGACCACACTCTCGGGCCTGAATGAGAGAGAGATGTAGATGAGGTGCGTGATTGGGAGGAAAGAGGGAGAATAGAGGTGAGAGAGGAAAGAGTCCACAAGAGATCGTCACCACAGTTAATAATCACCACAACATCACTACACAATAACGGAGCCAGAGAACCGAGCCCGTCTGGTCGGATATTGGTCCTTTAACTAGTGATATTTGGCTCATTAAGCTGATCACAGTGAACGATCTAAACAACAGGATCTGCAGCACTTATCAGTCAATAAATCAAACACGCTACACTAACTGTGTCTCTGCCCAGACATCAGCCTCTTACTGTGAGCGGCTCCGGTCCTCCGGAGTCAGAACAGAAAGTCTCTGGGTCTCCACAGCTCGGTCCTCGGCCGGGACTCGGTCCTCGGCTGGAGCTCGGCGGGTCGTGTCTCTCTCCTGGCGGTGACAGTGATGAGTTCCTCGGCGGCAGCGGGAAGGTCACAGATGAGGGACGGTGAACTTTGTTTGTCTTTAACAAAGTCGGCGCTCGTCCTCACAGGACGTGAAATCAGCTGATCGCACAGCGATCTACGTCGGGTCCGAGAAGAAGAGAAACACAGCAGTCTGTGCTCGGCCTGCGAGTTGGAGACTGTGACCTGGGCTTGAAGAAGTTCTGGAAAAAGGTCAGATGTTGCAGATTGCTCCCTTTCAGCAGCCGAGTCGCGGAGAGAGCTGGAGGAGCTCTCTACTGTAACTGGTGCACGGGAATGAAGCGCAGGAGGAGGGTTATCACCTGAGTGACGTCACCGGGGACCCCTGCTGGGAATGCCTGGCCTCGGCCAATGCCGGTGCGGAGTTTTCTTTCAAACTGCAATTTCACACCTAGGTGTGAATTGTGGGGGTGGTTTTGGTCCATAGCCTGGAGGGAAATGTAGTCCACTCCTTTGTTCTCCCCACGAGGCATGGCTCGAGTCAGGCCTCAGGAGAAGCACGCGGGCCTCTCTATTGTTCCCTTCAGGGTGCATGGTTTGACACTCAGGCCTTGGAGTGGCTTGTAGGCCTCTCCATTGTTCTTCTCAGAACTCATGGCTTGCGATCCCAACACCTCTGACAGGTCCTGGTCGACCAGGAGGAATGACATCTCTACAGGGGTGGATGATGTAGTGGTTTGGGTCCGTGTGTCTTGGTTGAAGCAGTTTGTAGAGTACTGGGACTTCAACAATACTCCTCATTTAGTTACACACTGCACTTCAGCCTCACCATGCCTGGCTCTATACTATCTTATGTGAACTAAACAGAAGCCACATGTAACCTCAATGTTACTCTTGAGTTGAGGTGCAAAAAGGAAGAAGGAGCTCATCAGCAGCCATCCAGTCCTATCAAGGTGCGTTGTTCAACAAACCTAAGGACAACAATGATGCTGCTCCTCTTGTATCCAGGCAACACAGCATACAGTATATTAAAGGCACATTTCACAATTTCAACTGTGAAAATGCAGACCCTCCAGCATGCAGACAGGAACCAAGGAAGCTGCTTGAAGGAACAGCACAACTTATTCAGCTGGATATTCAAAAGTGTGCAGAAAATTCATCTACACGTTTATATTTAATGATGTCACAGATCTCTTGATTGCCCAAGGATACACTGTATATCACCTGCCATTTCTATTGTCTTTATCTCTTGCCTGAAATGTTTTCTATTCCTGCATTTATTGAACTTTTTTTAACGCTGTCATGTTTTATTTAATTCTGTTTTTGTATCACTTGTTGTCACTTTGGACTGAAAAGCTTTTGGACATAAGGGAAGAAAGCACAGACATCCTCCACTGCTGTTCCAGATCATGGCCGGTAATATACCAGTCTACAGGAAAACATGGTTGTGGAACATCCTGGGGCCTTGGAGCACAAAGCATTTTGAAGTCAGATAAAGGATTATTTCAACAGCCCTTGGCGCTCCGTGGAGAGATGAGCCACAGGTCAGAGGTGGGCGCTCAAGCTGTGTGCATCATTGTCTGAGACCTCACTTCCACCAGGGCCTCCGGGGTTTTCACTCACACAACTTAGACAAAGCTGGCCTTTTTCTACCGCTGAAGCCTGCCTGGATCACCTGGGATGGTGCACACATCAGCTTCAATGGGCCATCAAAGTGTTTTGCACACACAAGGTGATTTTACCATAAGAGGTCTGTGGTTTTCAAAAGCTCTAGTTTGTCAGAGGTCAGTGTCAGTGTTTTATTTGCATGTAAGACACAGGCATCACATCATGGTGAAGCTTTAATGCTGTTTTTCTTTTTTTCGCTTTAAAAAATTCAACAGAACTAGGTTTTACAAAGCCTGCCTACCTTGCCTGCCCACGTGCAGCAGTGACTGATAATTATTATTTACAGAGGCTTCATTAGGGTACAGCACATTTCTCCTACTCATCAAACACAAACATAATGAGGTTGTTACATGTTGAACACTTTGTGGAACAATTCTAAGAGTAGTTTTGCTAAGAAAGCCTAGCAAAAGGCAGACACTTCTCTGGAATGTTACTGATATCATATACCAAAATGTATCACTGGAAGCTTTGTCAGGTCTCAGTTACAAAAACAAAAAGCAATGAGAAGAAAAAACGGTTTTTGTTGTTTGTTTTTGGTCATATGCCAAGTGCATGAATGTGTGACTTTTAAGGATGGTATTGTGTACAAACATATTATTGACATGTTTGTATCCAACTGGGACAACCCTGGGAGCTGCACTGAGCAGACCTGTAAGGACCTTGGGGCAGAACACCTGGGGGCACAACTCTGAGCACCAAGCACCACTCATCTGGCTAATACCATTCCTGCAGTGAAGCAGTGAAGCATGGTGATGGTAGCATCATGCTGTGGGGGCACTGGTCAGAGCTGAGGGTAGAATGAATGCAGCCAAATATAGAGAGGAAATCTGGTCCACAGCGCATGTGACCTGAGACTGTAGTGATGGTTCACCTTTCAGCAGAACAATCACCCAAAGCACACAGCAAGTCAACAGCAGAATCGCTCCAGGACAAGTCTCTGACTGTCACTGAGTGGCTCAGCCAAAGTCTAGACTTAAACCCTGTAGCAGAACTGTGGAAAGACCTGAAGATGGCTGCTCACAGATGCTTCCCATCCGAGCTGACAGAGCTTGAGAGGATCTGTGAGGAAAGAATGGGATAAACTGTGCAAATCCAGGTGAGCAAAGCTTATAGAGACTCAAAGCAGTAATTGCTGCCAAAGGTGCTTCTACAAAACACTGAAATAAGGGTGTGAATACTTTTGTAAATGTGAGACTTCAGTTTTTGATTTGTAGTAAATTTGCAAAAACCTTCTAATAGGATGTTCTCACTTTGTCATTACAGGTTATTGAGTGTATATCCTTGATGCTGGCCATCTCTGATTGGTTAGAAAGGTGAGGCTCACTTGAAAGCTTTAGCAGGTAATATTTGCACCGTGAATCTGGGTCACAGCGTGTTATAGCATATTTCAACTAAAAATATTAGAAAACAAGTTTTAAGTGAACATTGATTCATTTGATTTCAGACTCAGCTACTGCCTCCACAGACACTGGAACTAAACCAGGGTAGAACAAGAGCCTGGAGGTCATTCCAGCATCAGTTAACTCTATTTTTTTACAAACTGCAGATCATTCTGTGCACCTCTGATCTGACCCTGTGAACATCTCACTGATTCACTGTCATGTGTAGGACAGTCCCGCTTTATATTAAGGCATCACTCAGACTCACCAGTGAGGTCAGATGCCATCCATCCCCTTTTATTTCCATCCTCTATTCAACCTTCTCTTTGTATTGATGCTTTCAGGATTCAACTCAAAACACATTTCTACTCACCAGCTTTTAACTGGGACTCAACTTTGTGTCCAACCCTGCCTGCTAGAAATTCTGTTTACAACTAAACTTCAATGGCAAATGCATCTTGTAGGAAACATAACTGTAACTGTTTTTTGTTTTTTTTTTTTTGTTTTGTTTTTTTATTAACATAATGATTAAGTTTTTTTAATTTACATATTTTACAGATTTTCAGAATCAACATATTATTCACATACATTGTTGTTTTCCCACCAAAATATCCAACCATGCAGAACAATATCCATTACGGTTCTGTTTTGACTCTCACAGCACTTGATTAAGTTTAAGCAAAGATCCTGGTCTTGTTTAATGCAGAAAAAAACAACAACAGTGACTTCAGACACAATGTCTTTCTCTGGATATGAACTCCGGTCTCTGGTTTGACAGTCGAGTGATTTTTACAGCTGCCATCAACCACCCTCTGGCAACTCCGCTGACGTTCATAAGTGTAGCGCTTCATTCACTCAAAAAATGTGTTGCTCCTGAACATAATCCAGCCATGAATTACTTTCCCTACACTCAACTCTCACTTGCTGTACACAACTTTAGATCTGTGTCATAAAATTCAACTAATTCCGTCACTTGACTAACTTGGGTCAATCTTACACTGCTGCTCAACACAGTCTTTGATGTGCCCCCTTTAGTTTAGTGCTCCCTAGTATTCCAGATGTGGAGAGCTTGAGTGGAGTGCAGCACACCCCCCACCCCCTAATTTTAACCAAAAGCTTAAGTCAAGCATTCATTTTACAGCATCCATTTTAAAGTGATAGTTCAGGTTCAGGTTACCTGCAGTAGATTCAGATCAGTGGCTGCCAGTTTAGAGAATCACTGGCTCAGAAACTGGGTAATGAGCTGCTGTTGCCAGGGTCATCCGCAGAAATGTGTTTTACCCACTTTAAACAAAAACAGCCCTTTCCTTTGGAACAACAGTTTGTGAACTGTTGAACTACAGTGTTACAAGCACAAGTGCAATTATATGTTCGTCGCACTGTATTATGCCACAGATCAGCTGTTTGAGTCAGAAAGTCACAGGAATGCACCCCTCAGCTTCTGAATCCAAATCTAGTGCAGGTAATACACTGACTATAGATAAGTACCTCACACAACACATCAAATAACCCAAACTATCAATTTAATCATGTCTTAATTCAAGTCCCCCCCCCCCCCCCCCCCCAATATACCCACTATCTTTCCAACAGTGGAACAGTGAGAAAAAAAAAAATCATCCTATATCAATATTCATGGTGTTCTGGTGTTATAGTTATAGCAACCATCTCAGTTGCAATGTGTCCTAAAAATGAGTTCATGCTTATCAGTCCAGCGCTCAGTGCAGCCCCTCTTGTATTTAAGGTACTATGTTATTCACTGCTGTGATCTGATGGCTGTCGGGGTCCACCTCCACTTGATGTTATGATGTATTAACCATGTAACCTGAGCAGTGCCAGATGTTGTCGATGAACTGCAGCCAGTTCATCAAATATTTGTAGGACTCCATGATTTCTGGGAAATAAGTTGCTCCATGTATTGAGAAACATTTTGATGTTTACAGGGCCAACAAGGACGGTTTGTCTGGAGGAATCAGTGTCAGAGACAGTTTCATTTTCTTAAAGGCAGCATACGACTTAAGAGTTTATGACTCAGGGGGCGACTATGTAGCTTCATTCTTGAGTCAAGGAGAGCTGATGAACAAGGAGGTAGACAGACATAAACTCTAAATCAAAAATAAATACCATGTAGTTAAAAATGGATGAACTATTGTGCTGCTTCCCCTGCAGCAGCTGTGATCCATGAGTTCCCTCTCGACTGTCATGGATGGATCGCTCCTCTCCAAGCGTGGGTAGTCTTCAAAGCGGCTAGCTACATGTTACAGACAAACAGAATGGTAAAGGAAGCTGATGGACTTCATTTATTAAATCTCCCAGTAGAGCTTGTTTGACATTTTTTTAATCACACTCTGCGGTACTTTATAGCCAACAGTAATTACACTCAAATCAGCTAATTCCTCAAAACATATACTATCATGCTGCCATAATTTCCTTTCAATTAGTGCATTTTTGGAGTCTGGGGATACATTATCAGACTCAGTCTCAGTGTGGTAAACAAGCCACCGGCAGCAGCAGCAGCAGCATGAGTGGAGATGAGCGCTGGGGGAGCAGGGAGACATTTTCTTTCATCTTGATATGCAAACCAGCCTTCATGTCTGCGCTGGAGTGACTGGAGGTCTGCATGATACATGTATTCACTGGACACTGACAGAAATGTGACAAGATCCTCACTATACCTTTATACCTTTAGCCCTCAGTTGTAATGACTTCATGAGCTTCTTTACAGATAAAATTGTCTCTGTTAGAGAAAAAATTCACCATCTCCTCCCCACAGCTGGTTCAGATGTATTGTCCAGTTCAGCAGCCTCAGAGTCAACTGTAACTGGCTTATATTTTGACTGTTTCTCTCCTGTACATCTCCCTGAGCTCACTTCAACAGTTTATTTATCTAAACCATCATCCTGTCTTCTTGACCCCATTCCAACAAGGTTGTTCAAAGAGGTTTTTCCTTTACTTGACACCTCTATATTAAGTCTGATTAACTTATCTTTATCAACTGGTTATGTACCGCAGGCTTTTAAAGTTGCAGTAATTAAACCTCTACTTAAAAAGCCTACTCTTGATCCTGACGTTTTAGCCAATTATAGACCTATATCCAACCTCCCCTTTATCTCCAAAATCCTTGAGAGGGTCGTTGCAAGCCAGTTATGTGATTACTTGCACAGGAATGGTTTGTTTGAAGACTTTCAGTCAGGTTTTAGAGTCCATCATAGCACAGAAACAGCTCTGGTTAAGGTTACCAATGATCTCCTCATAGCCTCAGACAATGGACTTGTCTCTATACTTGTCCTACTAGATCTTAGTGCCGCATTTGACACCATCGATCATAAGATTTTATTACAGAGACTAGAACATATGGTCGGCATTAAAGGAACCGCACTAAGCTGGTTTAAGTCATATCTGTCAGATAGACTCCAGTTTGTTCATGTTAACAATGACTCCTCTATCATCACAGAAGTCAGTCATGGAGTTCCACAAGGTTCTGTGCTAGGACCAATGCTCTTCAGTCTATATATGCTTCCTCTGGGAAACATTATTAGGAGGCACCAGATGAATTTCCATTGTTACGCAGATGACACCCAGCTGTACTTATCCATGAAGCCAGGTGAGACTAACCAGGTAGCCCAACTTCAGGTGTGTCTTAAGGACATAAAAATCTGGATGACCAGTAATTTCTTACTCTTAAATTCAGACAAAACTGAAGTTATTGTAATTGGCCCAAAACACCTCAGAGATACACTATGTGATAATATACTGACTCTGGATGACATCACCTTGGCCTCCAGTGCTACAGTCAGAAACCTTGGTGTCATTTTTGACCAGGACTTGTCCTTTACTTCACATATAAAGCAAGTCTCTAGGACAGCCTTCTTCCACCTGCGCAATATTGCTAAAATCAGACCCATTCTATGTCTAAAGGATGCTGAAAAACTAGTTCATGCATTTGTTACCTCAAGACTGGACTACTGTAACTCTTTATTGTCAGGATGTCCCAAAAATTCAGTAAAAAGCCTCCAATTGATCCAGAATGCGGCAGCACGAGTACTGACAGGAACGAGGAAACGAGATCACGTCTCTCCTGTGTTAGCTTCTCTGCATTGGCTCCCTGTAAAATCCAGAATCGAATTTAAAATCCTCCTCCTCACCTACAAAGCCATTCATGGTCAGGCACCATCGTACCTTGGAGAGCTTATAGTTCCCTATTTTCCCAATAGGACACTTCGCTCTCTAAATGCAGGTCTACTTGTGGTTCCCAGAGTTTGTAAGAGTAGAATGGGGGGCAGAGCCTTCAGCTATCAGGCTCCTCTCCTGTGGAACCAGCTCCCAGTGTGGGTTCGGGAGGCAGACACCCTCTCTACCTTTAAGATCAGGCTTAAAACCGTCTTGTTTAGTAAAGCTTATAGTTAGGGCTGGCTCGGGTATGTCCTGACCCATCCCTTAGCTATGCTGCTATAGAGCTAAACTGCTGGGGGATTCCCATGATTCACTGGGCGCTCTCTCTCTATTTCTGTCTCTCTCCCCCGCTCTCTCTCAATGACTTCATGCCATTAACTTTGTTTTTTTTTTTTCTCTCCCGTAGTTTTGTGCTTCTCCTCTCTCTCCCTCTCTCTGTCCTCATTCTGCAGGTATCTCTGCCTCGGGAGCAGCAGGATCCAGATCCACCACTACTCATCTTTACTATTACTATTACCTGTCTTTATTATTAATAACGCCATTACCGACACAGCCGTTCCTGGTCTCTCTCTCTTCTCTCCCCTCTCCTCCCCCTCCCCCTCTTTCTATCTTCCCCTAAACCCAACCGGTCGAGGCAGACGGCCGCCCACCCTGAGCCCGGTTCTGTTGGAGGTTTCTTCCTGTTAAAAGGGAGTTTTTCTCCCCCCTGTCGCCAAGCGCTTGCTCGTTGTGGGAACTGTTGGGTTTTTCTCTGTAACAAAGTAAGGTCTTGACCTTACCCTGTAAAGTGCCTTGAGATAATGTATATTATGATTTGGCTATACAAATAAAATTGAATTGAATTGAATTGAATTGAACTATCAGCTTCACATTTTAGCTTGACATGGTTTACGCAAAAAATACAGGACCGATCTCCTGAAGTACTCTGACCATCAGAGAGCGAGTGTGAGGCTGCGGGTAAAGTAAAGGCTGCACATGCATCGCTGCTGACATGTAGCGCTGTGCCTCTGGGTGAGGATATTCACCCAACTTTAAGGGTGTACATAAGGTACAGATAGAATAGAACAATTATTTTGGAAAACAGGTTGGGTTCATGGATTCATGCTGTTGAATGCTAAATTCTTACCTTACCATCTGCTGCCTCGGATGAAATCCAGATTCATCAGACCAGGCTACGTTTTTCCAGTCTTCAACTGTCCAGTGTTGGTGAGCCTGTGTACCTCTGCTTCATCTACTGTTGTAGTCCATCCACCTCAAGGTTGGACATGTTGGTCCCTTTGAGGAGCTTTTCTGCCCACCACAGTTGTAAAGAGTGGTTATCTGAGTTACTGTATCCTTTCAGTCAGCCTCAACCAGTCTGACTATTCTCCTCTGACCTCTCTCATCAACAAGGTGATTCCTCCACAGAGCTCCTGCTCACTGGATCGTTTTTTGTTTTTCACACAATTTTGAGAAAACTCAGACATACTCAAACCAGCCCTCCTGACTCCAACAATCATGGCACGGTCAAAGTCATTAACATCTGCAGGATTATATGCATGAAGTGATTGGTGATTGTACTTTAAAAGAGCAGTTCAACATTTTAGCAAATAATCTCAGCTGTGTTCTTTATGAGAATAAAAGTAGAAGATCAAGGTCAAGCTCATGATGTTTGGCCTGGCTTAGCATACACACTGTAGGCAAGAGGAAGAAGGTAGTCTGTTTCCAGTCTACAGCCATGTTAGCAGCTAAGTCAGGCTGTCTCTAGTCATTGTTTTGAGCTAAATGCTAATGCTAGCATGCTAACACACTTGCAGTGACAATGTTAATATTTAGCAGAATAGGCTTGCTGTGTATATCTTAGTTTAAAAAATATCAGCATAGTAACATTTGCTAGTTAGCACTAAACACAAATTACAGCAGAGGCTGATGGGAATGTCACCAGTTTTACATGTATTTATCAATAAACCTGAGTATTAGACAAATTAAAAAATAATTACCTTATGATGACGCTGGATCATCAATGTATGTGTTAAATTTCGTAACAATTTATCAAACAGTTGCTGGGTCATTTCACTCAAAGCAAAAAATGTGACGTTAGAATCTTAAAGTCAGTGACTTGATGTCTGTATAAAATGCAATGCAGTCTAGTATTTGTCCAGATACAGCAGGCCGATTTTAGTCAGAATAAAAGTAGTGGACCAACTGACTGACACATGCAGATCCATGCTAACTGGGATCTGTCTATTAACATGTCACATTCAAACTCAAAAGTATTTCTTGAAGGGATGCATTAAAAAGTAATCCATGACATATGAACTCTAAATATCATCATAATAAGCACATGTTGATCGGACTGGAAGACAAAACATTTTAAATGAACCAAGTGTGTCCCATAATACATGTGTAGCTGATATCTGAGCTGGTACTCTCTACAGCATTCACAAACTATTTCATCTGCAGTCACATTCCCACCTAGTGTTTGTCAGTCTCATCCTAATCCTGTCACTTAGACTTCCAAATCCATCTCAAATAGATGTTGACGTTAAGAAAGGTTCCATAAAACTGAGCAGGTCCAAGAAAACCAAAGAATTCTTTTAAATGTCAGAGTGATTCATGACCACTCACACGTCAACACTGCACCTCTTTTATCTGAAGACTGATTGTAAATTATAAACCTATGACCAGGTAACAAAAATCACAATGCAGCTCTTGTCTCATCCTGTGCAGGTGTCATCCTCTGATGTGCATCTGCTCCATGTGGAGGGACAGCTTTTGAATGCAGTGAGACTTGTTGATTTTTTTCCTGCATGTCTCTGCAGACACTCCACAGTCCAGACCTTGAGTTGGCAATGCAGATAGCATCCTCTGCAAACAATACAAACACACCTGAATGCTGAGCTGTAAGACACCAGGCTGCAAACAAACGCAGCTCTGTCACTGCTCAGGTAAATCTGTCTAATACCCAGCTACCACCTGATGTTATGTTATAAATGTATAAAGCTGTGCACTTCTGTTTGGACTTGTAGTTTAAGCCTCATTGAGTTGAACATATACTATGCAATACATTTTTTGAATAATCTAAACATTATTACTACTATATATATATATATATATATATATATATATATATATATATATATATATATATATATATATATATATATATATAAAACTAAATATTTTTGATTATTTTGACACTGATATAGTAAATATCAGAGAAAATATCAGAGAAAATATATTTTTTCTGTTTATCACTGACCACATAGTGTCAGTGCAACATCTATTTTGACACCCCTGAAATTTTTAAACAGTGTTAAAAAATAGCATCTGTGGTTATACTGCTTGAATGGGCAGCGACCTTTGGAAGGGACCAGATGTTCATCCAACGTAACGTGTGGACTGGAACTGTAGATGATGCATGCGCCCCACCCACTTGTCCTAAAACTCTCGGATCACAGAAAGCTTGTCATGAGGGCCACAGCCCTCATGACAAGCCAGTATCTCTGTCGTCAGGACGGATCATCCATGACAACATATGAAATGTCTGCAATAACATGGCAACATGCACACACACACACACACACACAAAAGGCCCAACCAGACTCTGCAGGTCATAAACTATAGGTGGATTCTTTCTGGATGTGTATACAGCAGACAGAATTAAGACCCATGTGTACTTGGTTGTTGTTTTATAAGGGCTATGGTTGAGACTGGCTCCGTCAGGACTTAATGAGCTGAGATCATTAATCTGAGATATAGCATATTACCTATGACTTGAGATGCTATTAACATGAGATTCAATTCACAACATAAAGCTGTATTGGTTTAGTTTTCAGCACATGAAACTGTGCAACCGAAATAACAGATGCATGAGGAGCAATAATGGAAGTAAACCTCATTAAAATGAATGAATAACATTTGAAACCGTCGGCAGACACAAGTCCTGATGATGCTGACTCCTGACTCTTATCCCACCTGTGTTTTGCCATCTTGTATATCATCAGTTGCTTGTGACCCCTACAGTCTACTCCAATTCAGCCTTTATTACACACACACATTGTATTTTGTTGATTATGGAGAGATAAAGGGCATTTTTAAATTTATTTTAATTGTTTTAATGTATGACACTGTGGACAAAATGTAGGACACAAGTTCAACCAATTAGAAGGTACATTAAAATGATTTTTAAATTGTATCCTTTGATAAATTATTTATTCAACTACTTACACATAGTAAGTACGGTGTTTAATTTTACAATTTTTTAAAATACTTTTTAAGTTTATACACTTTGCTCTTGATTATAGTCACAAACATTTATTTCCTATAGCCAGTCATGTTTGACCACAGATGGACAAAATTGAAATAAATGAAAATCATGTGGAGGATATCATGAAACCTGATGACAGCCAGATACAATGAACTACATTATTTTTCTGAAAATATCTGAAAATTGATCAAATTTGGAGGACGGATGCATGAAGACAGCCTTGTCCGCGGAGACGCAGCTCAAAATCCTCATGCCACAGCTGAGTGTGGCATGAGGAAGGAAGTTCCTCTCTGACAAAGATGCAGACCTAATCATGCAACACACCTCGACAGCAAAGCTAATTAAATATTCATTATCATTATTTATTAATATTATTTCTTATTCTTATCAAAGACATTTTCATAGGCCCTCATTACATACTGTATGGTGATTGTGGAGAGATGACAGGAAATGAGGCAGAGAGAGATGCTGGATTCAAGCCCGGGATATGGCAGTTCATGGGAAGGGTCTTAAGTCACTGGGGCTCAAAGCTGACAGGCACACCAACACACCAACCACACACAACTACACCGCCTCTGTCACTTTCTGTGTGCTTGAGAGTGTGCACCATTATCCCCATTTGAAAATTAACTACATTGTGATCTATTATTACACAACACTCTATGGACAACACAGCAAAACCTCTGAATGGAGAACCAAAATGTAAGGCTCTTTGTTCGCTCAGGTGGAAAGACAAGATGTAAGTGCAGGCTATTTTCAATACATGGGTGGTTAGTAACAGCCACATATTGGAGCCCGGTATCCTGTCTTCTCCATGCATCTGTGCAGTATGCGTTTAACGAGGGCCTTATTTCAGCACAGAGCCCCAATAAAGTCACACTCCCCACTTGAAAGTCACTGCCAAGAAGTGCCACTGCTCAGAGCTGAGGCTGGAACGGATTCCTGTCCTGGGTGAGAATAACATGGGAGGGTAGAGAGGACAAAAAGCTTCAACAAGACAGGGGAGCTTGAAGCAAAGCACTGGGCTATACCGATCAGAGATGGCGGACAGAGATGCTCTGGCAGCCAGCAACACTTAACACCAGCGCATTAACAGGAAAGCTACCTCCTCTGAGGTTCGCTGACATGCACATCACACACACACACACACACACACACACACACACACACACACACACAAACATATTTTTGTGGGGACCTGTCATTGACATAATGCATTCCCTAACCCCTTAACCATCACAGCTGAATGCCTTACCCTAATATTGACCTAATTCTAACCCAAAACCCAGGTTTCAAAGACACCCTCTGATGAAAAGCAAGTTTTTAATCTTGTTAATGTCCATATGGTGTTCATATAATCAGAATCAATCACAATACTTTATTGATCCCCATGGGGAAATTAGCTTAAGTTACAGGTGATATACATTAATACATATACATACATATAAGAAATTAGGAATATGTGCCACAACTGTTGAAAAATGATACAATATGGAACATAAATTCAGACAGCCATGGATTCACACATCATATAACCTAAGAGACCAATCCAGTCAAGTTGTGGGGATGGGGGATGGGGAAAATAGACCTGAAAGAATGAGAGTGAGAGTTTGCATTAGTACAGCCACTGCCAGTTACAAGCTAACAAACGACATAAGCCAATAAAAGATGCTAACTAGTCTAACCGTTCTGATACGCCTGCTAGCCTCTGATTCTGGTCTCAACAGACTCCTCATCTGAGTCTGGGTCTGACTGAGGATCAAATATGTGTCTCTCTGGTGTTTCCTCCTCTAACCATCTTGATGCTCTCTGCTCTTTCACCTGGAGACCTGGAGACCTGGAGCCAGCAGGTGGTGGGTGGGGCACAAGGCCTGATCCAGATTTCTTAATGAGGAAGTAAGTGTAGACGTTCTTCCAGCCCCATTGTTGGATTTCTTTTTTTTTTCCACTTTTGGAAAACCATGTTAAACATAAAATTAATCATAGCTGAGGATTTTTACACAGTTAAAAAAAAAAACACCTGGAGAGGAATGTTAACCCTCAAACAGCCATTTAAACTTGTGGGGTCCAGCAGCTTTAGGGGAACCAAAATGCTGCTACACCCCGCAAGTATAGTGGGCTCCCAGTTTTCAGATCCCACATATATAGTAATCCCACAAACACACAAACCAAGGCGTGAACTCACTCACACACACACACCCACTGTCAGCCTGGGAAATGGCAAACATGGAACACCCTCTCACGGGGGAAAAGTCAGGACATCAACACAAACACTGTGAAGCAGAAAAGTGACAGTGATGGCAGGGATGTGCGCACGTGGCTTCACAAACACAAACATCCGCACACTCTCGACATTGTGAGGTGCAGGAAAGTCTGCCGCAGATGTCATTAAACACACATCTCGTATGTGCGGTCTAATTAGCCCCCTCAGTGTGTATGCGTGCATGCATCAGGAAGCAGCCTCACAGGTTGACTGGAGTGTGTTGTAGTGATTTGTAACTCTTAAGTCACGTCGACTGCTTCGCCACTTTCAATTTACAGCCACTTCTTAACAAGCTAACCCCAGGCTCCCATGACATCCCCAACCACCCCCACCCCCACCCCTATCCCCACCCAACCCCCCTCGCCCCCACACACACACACCACCACCACCAGCCTTTGCCCCCTACTCTGTCTAATCATTGCCCCACCATGGCAGTCCCAGCCCTCACACCTTCACGCTTTGTTTCTGACAGCCCTTTTTTTCCCCAGAGCAGTGGGAGGGGGGGTGGTGGCGGTGGTGGTGGTGGGTGGGATCTGACTTCCGTTTTGTCACCAGAAGGCATACACACTGAGCAGAGACAAGAAAACTGAATGCTCCGCTGCCTCTTCTGCTTTCTTCCCCTCCTCTGTCTGCCTGTGTTGCTTCGCCTGTGGGGAATTCACAAACAGCCAAACATTATTTCTGTGATTTTCCAACACATGTTTACTGGAAAGTTTTATACCAGTGAAAGAGAGGGAGGTTTGAGGGGAGTGGGTTTGTGTCGCAGATGAAATCTAGCAGCTAATGAGTGGAAGCTGAGTGACACTGACGCTGTGTTTCTTCGTGGAATGCTTTGATTCTGTTTACACCAGTCTCTGTCGTTTCCTCTTTTTAACTCATCAGAATCATGAAAAGATCCTTGTCAGACATCAAACAGCCTCGGAGGAGGGGGAACCAGAGCTGGGTCGCATTTCAAGATAGCCTCAAGACCTCAACCCCCCCCGCGCCCCCCAGCAATCCATTGCTACAAACACACATTTGTCGCACCATAGATGTGAAGACACATCATTGCCTGGGTTCATCACTCAGTGACAAGTCTTCATTCTAAAACTAACCAGGGCAACAAAGATAGGTACGCCATTTTCAGTACGTTTCATGTGTTTATTATTGTAACCGTAACAACCGAGGTCTGGTACGCCTGCCATCAGGAGACACTGAGAGGGTTGAAGAAAACGACCTGTGTGGTTGTTCAGGTTGGAGGACTGGTTCTGTTCACAGAGGTGGTGAGTGAAATGTTGCCTCAGTCTGAATGGACATGAACATGAAGACACAAAAGAGAGAGAGAGAGAGAGAGAGATCAGTATTGGGTTTGAAGGAGAGTTTTGAGTGACGTGTTAAACAGTGCACCCTCCACATCATCAAAACACAAAGTAAAGGAACATCATGAGGGGAGTTGGTGAATAACAAAGATACAGACACATTTTTGGTTATTTTTAGGAAAATGTCAGATCCAACAACAGACCAGAATGTTTCCAGACACACACGTGTTCTGTGGTGTATTGTTGAGCTGAAGACAGATGACTGCCCACCATGTCCATGGAGACACAGACCTACTTCTGCTTCCTCTCCCAGTGACTGACACTCATGTGTTCTGTGCAAAGGAACAATGTCTTCTCTGTGCTTCTCTGCCTCTGTCTCATTACCAGCAATATTAACTTATCTGTCACCTTTGACCCCTGGCCCCTGACTTCCAGAGAGGAAGTGGAGACAAATTAAAGCACACTGTGCTTTCAATCAGCACAGGAAGCCCCTCGCTGTCTGACTCCATAATCAGTTTTATTTAATTCCTTTAATTAATCTTCCTCTATTAATCCACAGGACCAGGTCACATGGCAGGGCAAGCTAGGACCAGATTCAACATCAGGGTGGGAGTGGTGTTCTTCCAGCAGTTGTTTTCAAGTCCAAGATGTAACATAGTTCTTATTCATTAATGATGAATAAAGCTTTGGCAGAGGTGGAGGTGTGCTGCCACACTCTGTCCCTGAACCACACACTACTTGCTTTAGTCCTCACTCAGTATTCATAAGACATCTCCTCTCATTCTTTAATTTGACTGCAGCGTTATCACTTGACTTCCTCCTTCACATCAGTGTAACTGGATGCATGACAGAATTCAGAGTGGCTCTCTGTTGCTATGCTTTATATAATGTTTTCAAAAAGGGAGAGTGAGGCAGAACCACTCAGGAAAGTATTATAAAGGGTAGAATAACACACAGTATATTAGTCATAGTTTTTCCCATTTTGTCACTATTTTTAAATGGTTAGTCCATCAATATTACAAAAAAACAAAAAAATATCTCACACTTACAGTAGTTTTGCTTTCATATGTTCAGGTTTGAGGTAGTACAATGTTTAGTGCTGTTGCCTCACAGCAACAAGGTTCTGTCCAGGGCGTGCCCCGCCCAGTGTGAGCTGGGATTGGTTTCAGCTAATGGATGGATGGATGGACTTTTCAGGTTTGTCCGTTGTACTTTGTTGATTCGCCTCAAACGGTACAATATACCGACTGTATATCTAAGAAAGAGATGAAACAGAAACAGATGCACTGACTTTGTGTGTGCGTCTATGTGAAGTTGTTTGTGTGGCAGTTCAGACTCTGACTGATCTCCACATTCACCAGGAACACGTCTTTCTGTCATTCCCCTCCAGTCTTTCTCTTTTTTTTTTTTTCCTTAGTTATACGTTTATGAAGCACAGACACGTCCTCACCTCAGTCTGTGACACCCTGGGCGAATAAGAGTCCACAGCTGCAACTGACACAACACTATCAGCTAGACAGAACCACAGAAAAAAACGCTTGTGCACTCATTGTACAATAGTGTCACAGAGGTGAGGTTATTAACATGCAAACAGTTTGTGTCTGAGTACAGGCACCGGCTGAAGAGAGCACTTTAACTGGACAACAGCAATGTTGTCATTTTGGCCTGTTATCAAGTTACTCATGGAATGAAAGTTAAATAGCTGATAGGACCTGCAGCTGCCAACATGGTTCCAGCCAGCAGAGACAATGGTAAGTGTTGGCCAAGAAGGACAAGCTGCAATCTGAATGTTTTGTACATTGTTGCGAAAAGAGACTGAGACACAAGTTTTGTTAGCACTGAAGTTAAGCGACTGATGCTAGAATGTTGTTTTAAATTTGTGTTTTAGTTTTAAGTTATGTGTTAGCGTTGTTGGCACTTTATGTGCTGTGCAGTTACAAGCTGAGGCGTGGTTCTGTTGATGTTTACCAGTGTCATTTCTATTTTTGGCTGGGCTGCAGCAGCCTTAAAAATGCAAACGCTGACTGACTGACTGACTGATACCTGACTGACTGTTACGCCATTGGTCAGCCAAATATCATGTGACAGAGTCATGAAGTTACATCATTGGTTAGATGGCGGCGTGTTGGAGTTTCCTCATTGGTTGTTGCTCTTGTAAAATGATTTGTCATGAACAAGCAGCGTTGCCAACCTCATAGCTAGATGAACTTTTCATACTGGCAAATCTAGCAACTTCTTGGACAAACCATAGCTTCTTTCTGTAACTAACTAACTGTCTGTTTCTAACTCTCTCTCTGAGTGATCATTTTACGATTGATTACAGCTGAAATCACAGCACAGTCTTTGTCTTTAACTTATATGTTTGGTGATTTTGTCGAACAATGTCATGGCTATAAAATCAGGATTTTAGCAGAGCAGAGCATTAGCATTTAGCTGTATTAAAATACTGTATATGTGAGCACAGAGAGGAGGAGAGAAGCAATCAGATAAAGAGCTAAAACAGGCTGACACTAGGCAGAATGCAAATAGCCTTTGACACGGTCCAGCCACATACTAGGTTTTGACCCAGTCTTGTTGGTTATGGTGCAGTATGTCATTGAATTTTTTGCCTTACTTAGTAACACAGATGGCGGCTGCTTAAGAAAAAAGAAAAAGGCCCTTATGGATGTTTTCCTGCATCTGTGATTGGTGTGAGTTCCACAGATCATTGGGACAAGGCAACAATAGGCAGGACAGGAAATACTGTGAACAGCCTTCAAATGCAGATCTGGTACCACCCCTCTGTGCATAATCCCAGACTGTCTGTGTGTCACAAAGCGACAGGACCTGCAGAGGGTCAGAGAATGATCAACTGAATTTCAGCTGTGTCACGTAGATGATGTAAATTATTGTAGGCTAGTTGTTGTAATATCACCCAAAGAAAGTCATCTGCTACAAATGGACAATACTGCGTCATATTTTTGTTTAAAGAGGTTTAGATACATTTCAGATAGGTTGTCGGACACATACATGTCTATTGCTCCAAATTAGAACAAAACATAGATTAATAAATTAACTCATTTATTCTTAAACATTAATGGTACAAGAGCCTTATTCAGTGTTAGTTATTAAGTTTTAAACAGAGGTTTGTAAAACAAGTGCCCAAGCCCAAAACAGCTGCAGCAGAAACCTTTAAATCCTTTTTCTCATCTGTTTCTGTAGTTACTGCTCTAACTGACACACTCCTCTGGTCCAAAAAATGATTTAAAGTAAAAAAATAAATTAATTAATAATTTTAAAAAAATTAGGAATGTGTTGAACATCCATTTAAAAATGCTTCCTAATGCTGTTGGTAAATTGTTAAAGTTTTTTTTTTTTTTAAATTTGAAACTGTCTCATTTAGCCATTAAAAGGTGTAAACATATTAATGTGTTTGGAGCAAGCGGCGCATTTACAAGGCTTTCCTCCGCATCCGGTACACTCACGGTAATGGAGTCGGAACAGTGGACCTAACCTACTTACAGAGAGTGAATCTACTCCAAAACATTCTTGTTGACATGTTTGAAGATGCCCAGGGCAACACATGCTGCCGCTATGTGCATTTCATTACCAAGAGCAAACCCATTTTCAAATCCTGTTAGGACTGTCAGTGGGATGCAGAGCATTTGTTCACATGAGAGAGGGATTTCATATGAGTTCATGACTTCTGTGGGGAGGTGTGTGTGTGTGTGTGTGTGTGTACATGTATTTTACTGTGCTTGAACTATTTAGTTTTTAAGGATAAAAATTACATAAATGTTATGTAGATGCTCAAATAAAAACTCATGTTAACAACAAGCACAGATACTGGTAATGATGCTGTATTGGTCCTCAGTAAGACTCAGACTTGTCTGATTGTCCCTCTTCAGCCAAAAGTTTGGTCAGGTTAGCTGCACAACAGCAGCTGAATCATTTAGAATCAGTGATATTATATTTGTTAGCAGGCTTAGGGTCTTTTTTGTTTGTTTGTTTTTATTTAAAAACTGCATAAATTTAGTGTTGAGAAGCAATACAGACCTGGTAGTTTCAGACCTGCAGTTACAGCCCAGAAAACCAAGCAGTCCTCCAACCTGAACAACCATACAAGTCATTTTTTTTTTGCAGCCCCTTTGATATGACCCATAGGCGTGTCTCCTGAAACAGCGCCCCCACAGCTGCAGGCACGTCAAAGCTTGGTTGTCATGGTTACAATTATAAACATGCTGACTGCATAGAGAGCGACGTACCTACCTTCTTTGCCATGGTTTCTATAATAATGGTCATGGCTTGGTTGGGTTTGGCAAAAGATGGTGATTTCGGTTAAAAAAGTACTTCCTCAACATTGTCAATCTTTGTTGTCATGGTTACAATAATAACGATGTGGTAAACTTAATGGAAAGGTCATGGATAATAGAAACAACATAAACCACTACTTTCACACACTGGCCAAAATATCCCAGAATCCAGAGATGCAGTTGCCCAGATATTTCAAACTATAACCCATATATGATGAAATCTGAACTGGGTATGCTCCAATCATGGCATTATAACATGTTATTTGAAAAAATCTCCAGATATGCTCCAAATTCCCGCAAGAAACTAAAAAGGATATCTCTGGATTCTTGGGGTTTTGGTGCAGTGACATGGGAATCGAACACCGCTCTCCTATGTCATGTTCCTGTGTTTTGTTGACCCATCTATCCACCCCAACCTCCTCCTGACGTGGATTTTGTCTTTCTATAAACTACGTCACCGCACTTTCCCCTTTGCTCCTGTCATAACTACTATGACCACTAGATGTCACCGAACAACAAAACATACAATAACCTGCTGCACAGACGACCTATGGGCTCATTTTTACAGGAGAACAGTCTCCAGAAAAGTACCAGCAGATTAGACCTGTAGATGAGGAAATGCTGAGTATGTCATCTCCAGACAAAGAAAGTAATGTGACCCTTGCTCCACCTGCAGGAAATAAGTATTATAGCTGCAGATTTCCTTAATGAAATCTAAGAGGAAAAAAAAAGCTAATTGAGCTGAGCAGTCTTTCCTTTGGGCAGGTAGCAGAACGTTTGATGCAGTCGTAAATCAAATATGGGGTTGAAATCTGGTTAAACGGTACAACATAATACCTGCAAAACCAACGTCACCCTCAGCTATACTTTGTGTTTAGTGCTAATAAGCAAATGTTAGCATGATAACATGTGAACCCAAGATGGTGACCATGTTTATCAGACCACCGACCTTCCGTTTAGTGAATGACCCGCCCTCGGGGCAGTTATTCAGGATAAATAAGAAGGGGCCCCTTACTAAATGAATGGGGAGAGTGCGATAACTTCACTTTTAATGGTTACCAGGACATAAAAGTTGCATGTATACAATCAATGATGAGGCTGAAAAAGTTTGGGGACTTTGCCCCAAAATAAGGTTTAAAATATCATATATATATTTTTTTTTTTTCTCACAGGTTATACTTTTACTACGCATGAGCAATTTTTTACAACACCAACTGTCATAAATCTTGACTGCAGTGCAACAGCACGTTTGGCTTGATCTCAGCTGTTATTAAGCAGACAACTGGCTGGCAACTGGTAAACTCTGGTGATGTCACATCAAGGTTACCTTGAGTTGGGCTTGAGACCTAAAACTTTTCACAGAAAGACTATGTTACAAACAAGAGGTATAGGGTTTTAAAGAATTGACGATTTAGGAGGGAGGCGGGTGTCTAATTATAGAAGCTATCCAGATGTATTATGGGAAGTGTAGGATCTGCTTCTCCAACTCTAAGTCTTTCTTTAATCTGTCTCTTGTGTATCCCCAAAGTACATGGAAGCCTATGGAAATCTATGGAAATCTACTGAAATCTATGGAAGTCTATGTAGTAACTTTACCATTCTTTTTTTTTGTTTGTTTTTATATTTCATTCATAAATTTTCTTCTTCAGTGAACTTTGATCATTCCTGTTCCCCATAATTGCTTCCAGCAGTTTTCTAAAGTGCTTTGCGCTCAGCCACTCTGTGAGATGAACTTTAAAAAACACTGTAGCCAATAGTCAAGTACATAACATTTCCTCTCCATGATAACTGAGGGGAGAATGAAGAGACTTTCGAATCTAAACAAACAGTCACCTCAAAGCCTGAGGTCTCCTGAGGCCTCTGTCAAATGTCCTCCTTTTTATGAAGAAATGCTGTTGTTACTTTGAAATCTGTGACCTTTAAAAAAGGAAATGTAGTATGAATTGCTGCATAAACACCACAGCAGAAATATTCAATAATATCCATAATAATCCATAATATCCACCTATGAGCACACACACACACACACACACACACACACACACACACACACAAACACACATTACATGAATACATTAGCAGCTGCATTAGCAGTATTTCTCCCTATTCTTCCCTTAATGGTGTAAGCTCTTTACTTTCACCTTCAGCTTAATCTTTGAGTTAAGAATAAATAATGCAAAGAAGAATATAACAAATATACAGAAAACATTCTTCTCGATTAACATCACTTAAAATGATACAGATGTTGCAAATGTAAATAGTTTCACCACAAAAATACATGTAAAGTGATATTTATGTATTTATGGATCCAACTGCACATTAATGACCACTTGTCGTTTCTATAATAATTCATTTTATCCTAAAACTCGGGGTGACACAGTCTCACGTCTGTCTGTCCTCCTCCCTCTTGCTCTCTCTGAGTCTTTCTGCTGCATATTTCCCCAGCCTCCCCAGCCCCTGTCTACCTAGGACTTTCATTATTTTAGGGCCTGTGTGGGAGTAGCCTGTGTGAATGGTCTTCAAGTGGCACTATTAGTCTGGGCCTCTGTGGCTGAACACCTGCACAGAGAGGATTTCTGTGGACTGCGGTGTGGGCAGACTCTCTCCTGTGGCTCTGGATGCTGCCCTGCACTGGACCTCCAAGTAATGTTCCAATACTCAACTCCCTGCTACGCTCAGGGGCGTCCTCCTCATCTGTGAGGTGTCAAGGCCCACTGACTGTTGGCTGTGGCGCCTCAGGGAACCTCCTGCAGCCTTTCACCTCCTCCTTATTCTTCTTCATCCCTGCCTTTTTCGCTTTTGTAAAAAGCACTCACAAATTACCACATAGAGTGTGACACAGCTGCTCAGCAGCGAACCAAAGTCTGCAGGAAGAAAATCAATCAGGTTGTATTGACGATTTTAAATGAACGTGAAGGCTTGAATTCCTCACAGTTATTGCTTTTAACAAGTGGTATAGACAGCCTTTTTCTCACTTGATGTAAATGGAGCGACACATCAAAGCTGGTTTGATATTTAGATTATCACTTGAGTTCAATAACACCAGGTAGCGTCAGCTCTGACCCTGTTTACTGCAGAAATTAATGCTTCATAAAGCAGCAGGAGAGACAAATGATTTCAATATCACAGCTGCTGTGCTATTGTGGCAAAGGTGCACAACTCATCTTTTGTGATGAGATTAGAAGCAGTTTCACCAGTCTTCTCAAGATGAATCCCATTAAAATCACAATTTCAATCTCATTTCCATGATAACCATTCAGCTGTATTTGCATTAGTGGGGTTATCCGCTGCAACAAACCAAGCACTTCTAATGCATCAGCAAATGACAAGCCAGTGTTTCACCGCCAGATGAGCTTTACACAGACAGGGGAAGTGACGTGGCGAAAGAAATGCAAAGTCAAGATCAAGGCTGTAAACTTCACAAACTGTGTACTGTGAGGTAACTGATGCATCATTTTTCCCTATTTTTTCCCTGCCTGTAGGTGAAAACTGTTGCTCTCACGCCTCACTGCTGGTAGGTCCACGTCTTCTCTTTCGCTGAAGAGGCCCATCACTGAGTCATCATTGACTTCACAGCAAGCAGCAACCTCTGGGGCTGTAAAATGAAGCCAACGCGGAAGTGCCAAAAACTGTAGTTCTTCAAATGGCCATTAGAGCCATAGATTAGTTTACAGCCTGGTACAAAAAACAGTTTTGGTCTTTAGAGCTAATTTCCTCTGTGACAACTGTATAAGGGTGATTTTTTATATAACTCACCCATTTAATTTTTATTAAGTTAGTTAATTAAAGTTATGTACAAATAAGGGCGTGGCTTCTATGAGTGACAGGTGGGTGAGCATGCACTGCAGTCTTAGCTCCACACACGCCACACCTCTTGGCCGATTTTGTGATTAGCTGTGAGCTAGAAGGAGTCAGAGTCTGCTGAGATGGTGACAGCGGAGCAGCTCACCATGAGCCTTAGAACTGCTCTTCAAAAGCCTGCGGGTGATGTCATGGAGGCTACGTCCATCTTTATTTACAGTCTATGCTTCACAGTAGATGACAGTTTTAACTTCGAGGTAGCACATAAATGCACTGTTTGTCAAACTCAAATGTGCGCTCCATTGGATGATCAGGACTGGTTGGCCCACTTACAAGACACTAGAAACTGTTGCTGCATTATCAGATCAAGACACATGACACATGCAGTCAATGAACCTTGAGTTGTAAGAACACAGTAAAGCATTAGTCCTAACCTGAATACTGCGGTCAGAAATATGGTGTGATCCACGGAGCAGTCTGTCCAATCAGAACTACTTGTCAGCAGGATGTCTATCCTGCAAACTGATCCAACACAGAACTATATTTCCACTGTGAAAACTAGCCCCAGGTCAACCAGTCCTCCAACCTGAACAACCGTATACGTAGGTTGTTTTTTTCAACTCTACAACCCATAGCAGTGTCTCCTGAAATAGCCCCCCTATGGCAGCAGGCATACCAGACTTTGGTTGCCATGGTTACAGTAATAAACAAGCAGACTGTACCGGGAGTTGTTACCTACCTTCATCACCATGGTTACTCTAACCAAGCCATGGTAACAGTCGTGGCTTGGTCAGGTTTAGGGAAAGATTGTTATTTGGGTTAAAATAAGTAATTCCTTAACATTACTGGATCTTTGTTGTCATGGTTACATAATAACAACAAATGGTTCTCCTGTGTCATATTCATCCATCCACCCCAACCTCCTCCTGACGTGGACTTTGTCGCTCTATAAACTACGTCACCGCACTTTTCTCTTTGCTCCTGTCATCATCACTACGACCACTAGATGTCGCTCAGCATGACTAACTATGTTTCATCATAACCTAACGACCTGTGGTCTCGTTTTTCACAGAACAGTCTCTAAAAGATTGTTTTATGATCCAAATCATAACTGTCAGCTGTGGATTTGTGTTTTGGCATGGGCTACAGACCTTTTTGGCTTGAAAAACTAATAAATTAACATTTGTAATACCATAATAAATGATAAAAGAAATCCTTAAAATTTAATTGAAAAGTTTTGCTACTTAAAATGTACTGTGTGCACAGCTCATCACACATGACTTATCCAGCGTCAATAATTCCTGTAACATCATCGATCAGGACATGAGCATGAGAATGTTGTAGGAAAATAAAAGACATATGTCATCACTGAACATTTTGCAGATACAGTCAGTGTGAACATTTTGTGACTTTACAGATGCTGTATGTTCATTAAAAACATTTCCTCATTACGCCGATAAAAACCAGAACCCACAGTATGTTTGTTTTAAATGAAGTTGAACGGATTACACTGAAAATATGGAGTAGCTGCTCCTCTATTAAAATATGGTTGTATTTTACAAGAGGACCACCTTCTGACGGCCTTCAGCTGTTGGAGGTTTACCCTGTGACAAGTGAACTGTTTCCATTAGCTGAGGAAGACTGTCAGAAGCTGTGGAAAGCTCAGATAAAGCTGGAGAGAAGACCTTCAAGATTTTTTTATTTCATTTTATTAACCATAAAATCTAAAGTTTGGATGATGTGTCAGAGTTGGTTTTGACAATGGAGGTTTTACTGCACAGAGAACCAAAACAACCTGCCAGTCAGTATTTTTCTGGGCATCATGTTCCTTGTTTAAATGCTCCCCTGGTGAAACAGTAGTGGATGTGAAAAAAGCCCCAAACTAAAGTTTACCATTCACTATGAGCTGATGCAGAGGTCTCAGGCCAGTCTTCTTACAAACTGTAGCAGTGATTTATCAAAATGTTAAAAAAAAAAGAAAGATAAATAAAGGCAGGCTGATAATTTATGAAACTGCATCAACATGTATTTTTGATGATGGCAGGGTTTCTAAATAAAGTTAGAGAATAATAATGAAACTGGCCACACATCAGTAGGTTTGGAACAAGAAAAAATAGGAAAATGCTTCAGGGTTCATTATGGTGCAAATGGTGTGGATCCCTCACCACCAGCCTAATACAATATATCACTGGATCAAAGTTTAATTAGAATTTCCATTTTTATTTATCTATGCTGCCAGAAAGCAGAACGTACTCTTTGAAAAATCATGGCAGTGCCAGAGGATATTTCCCAAAGCAAACCTCTCAAAAAGATAATGAAAGTCGCCTTGACAGTGGAGCCAATCCCAACTGTAATGGAAATTCTCCCTTCAGCACTCCTGCTAATGCCTTTTTACGATAGATAATTCAAGGAACCACTCTTGGATTGCCACAACAAGCAGGGAAATGAAAGAATACAGTCAAAGGATAAAAGCTGAACGCTTAAGAACATCCACATTTAAAGGAGGGAGCTTGAGATTTGCCAGGCTTGGTAATTGACCTAATTGGCTAATAATAGCCACCAATTATGGAGCTGAAGAAGCTCATCAAATAATAACTCAAATCCTAAAAAAATGAATAAGTACATCACAAAGCTATTATGGGTGTGGTTGGTGGTGGATACATATAAGACGTTTTACATGCTGGTAATTGGCAAATAATGGCAGGAGGGAGAAGAGCGAGACGGCAGGACTTGTCCCCTCCCTTGACGGACCACCAACTCATTATTCTTGTTCAGTGAGGTGGAGAAACACCCCTTTCTTGGGAATATCCCCACCACACACGCTGACAGAGTGCACACACACAGATCATGCAGCGTTCCTGCGAGACGCTCCGAGTTGATTGTTGTGTGAGAGGTAGCTTTAAGCAGAAATAAAGCAGCTAACACCATAATGAAACGGCTCTCCTGGGGAAGATGCTGCACGCCAGACAAATAGATGGTATGCTCACTGCCGGGGTCTGACCAAGGTCCCTGCTGGAAGGTGGCAGCGGCGGTGTGGATTTGTTGAAAAGTCATTAAAATTTAAAGGTTTGACCACATAGAAAAACATGAATGTGCTCAGAAAATTCCAAGGAAATCTGCCCGGTGCATTTTCCATCATCCATCCATTAGTTACACCACTTGTCCTTTTGAGGTGCTGTGGGAGCCGGTCCCAGCTGACAGTGGGTGAGAGGTGGGGTGCACCCTGGACAGGTCACCAGGCTATCTCAGCCTGATAGATTGTGGTATATCAAAATTACAGTTTGTCCAGAGTCCACTGAAGAGTCCAAGATGGGAAAGTGTTCATCTTTGGAGTGGGAATGTGTTCAGTGAGAACGTTTTATTTAATATCAGAGGAATGTGTCTTGGTCAGGAGGTAAATAAAAGGAGAAAGTTTCCAACAAGGCTGTGCACCGTCCTATATTTTGGACCAAGCATTAAGACACCAGTGGCTGCTCTATGAGGATTCCACTTGTTTGACCTTCATGGCTTCTTCCATTGTGGAGTTTAACTCCTCGTGTTCATGTTCTGTGTCTTCTTCCACCGTTGTTCAGTCATATCTCTGAGACCAAATGGTTCAGAAGCAGGGTCTCTTCATGCACACTGTTCTACAGCAGACACTGAGCTTTTGTCTGAAATGTTTCGTCATTTACACCCATACTGGAAACTTGTTTGCAGCTCATTCATGATTGACGTGGGAACTGATACTTTGTGGCTGTACCTTACTGACATTACCACACAACAGTGTCATATGTTTGTTTTGTATTTGTATCTAAAGTGACAGACAAATGAGAACCAGTTTTGCTGTTTGACTGTATCAAAATAAGTAAATCTCTCCACTTGCAGGGAAGTTTAATGGGGTTCGAGCACCCTGGTACAAATTTGCCCTGAAGCCTTAATGACCCGAGGCAATCGAGAAGTACAGAGCATTCACCAACAGTCATCTGCAAAATCTGTTACTGTGCTTCACCGTCTGAGTGTTCCAGCTGTTGTTCATGTCACCTGGTCACTGGCACCCAGTGTGATATTGTTTGCCTCTGTGTTGCTCCAGAATGGGGGCGTTCTGTCAGAAAGTAATTTGAAGACAGATTAAAATCCCTGTACTGAGCTACTTTGATGGTGTTTATAAACCTTCTTTATGGTCAAAAACAAATGGAAATCTCACTTAAAGGAACTGTTAAAGGAATATCCCCCAAAAATTAATTCTCTATAATCAATTATAGAGTAACACAGTCCTAAGAATATTGCATTATTTGAATTGTTTTTCTTCATATATACAAACATGAATTTTCACAAGAAGTACACAGTGAGCTTGTTTGTGCCTGTTTCTGGGCAGATCTGAGGGAATAAACTACTCCTCACTTTGTTTGAAGTACTGTATACGAGGTGTGTCTGATTTATCTCTGCTCACACTGGAACACTGTCGGAGGAGGTCACATCATTTGCATGCGAAGATAAACAAAGTGAGATACTTGAACTTTACTGCAGGTACATTTGTCTCAGGAGCAAGGACACACAGCTGAGGACATGTGGAGTACATGAGAACAAACTGGAGAGTAAGGCAGAAACATCTCCCCGCCAACACATCACACACAACTCCTGATGGACATTCAGCAATGTCATGGCTCAAATGTTTGATTGTTAGTCACGTCTTGATTTTGTTTCACTGTGCTTAATGGTGAAATGCTATTGTTGCGCTGGACACAGTCATACACGTTCCAGCCATGATAGTAGTTCTACACCTAGTCTAGCCTTGTTTTGTGATGATGCCATCTTAAGACAGATCTTGGGTCCCCAGCCTCCTCCCGCTCTGAAAAAACTGTGTAATGCTGTTCCTGAACGTTTACAGAGTGTTGTTAAAGAAGAGGTGATGCAACACAGTGGTAAACATGCCCCAGTCCCAGCTTTTTTTAAAACATGTTGCTGCATCAAATTCAAATTGAGCAGATATTTTTTTCATAAAACAATAACATTTCTCACTTCCAAAATTTGATATGTTGTCTTTGTTCTATTTTCACTTAAATATGGGTTTACATGGTTTGCAAATCATTACATTTTGTTTTTATTTACATTTTACACAAAGTCCCAACTTTTTTTTTTTGTAGCTACCTATGATTTCACACTTTGATAAACAGCAGTGTTGTCCGCACAGAAAAGCACACAAGGAACACAGAGACATCCAACAAACACAGGTGATTCCCAGATGCAGAAGTGGCAGGATACGAAGACAGCTGTGGCTCAGGAGGTTGACCGATAGTCGGAAAGGCCGGTGGTTTGATTCCTGGCTTCTCCAGAACCCCAGATGAACCCCAGATGTATCATCAGTGTGTGAGTGTGTGTGTATGGTAGAAAAGTGCTATATATGTAGGAAAACACGCTGTATGAATGTGTGTGTGTGTTTGTGAGAACGGGTGAATGTAATATGTAATGTAATATAAACCACTTTGAGTGGTTGATAAGACTAGAGTAGCACTTTACTATTCCAGTCCATTTACCAAAAAAATGTAGATAAGACAGATTTGGAGTTACCGTCAGCTGCACTTGTTCCAGGTCCCAAAGACAGTACCTCAGCAACAAAAATGAAATTCCTGCAAGATTCAGCTGAAGTTCAGCAGCAATGAAGACACAGACGACTCGTTTGATCTCCAGATTGCATCTTTTATTTTATGTCCCATACACACTGATACTATCACTGTGTACATAACTGCTTCAGTCCCACTGTCCTTGAAGTGCACAAATGTCCATCTCTCCCTGCAATTATTATAAAAAAAATAACAGAACAAAAACACATTCACACTGTCAAACTTTCACAGTTTCAGGTGTACTTGATGCAGTTTCCTACTTCAGGCAGCATAATAGTACACAGCCACCTATGCATAAGTGATGTAAGGCTACTATAAATATATCATACAACTTACAGCATTATTCAACTGCACTTCAACAAGCTACAATCAGCTGTCTTGAATTACAACAACTGCACTTGCCCTTGGTACTAGAATTATGCACATTATCCACATATTATAATACATATATATAATAATAATAATAATAATAATAATATATCTGTATAATATATATATATATATATATATATATATATATATATATATATATATATATATATATATATATATATATATATATATATATATATATATATATATATGATATCCACATATATAATCATTGTCAGTGTAATCTGGCAGACCAGACACTTTCCTGCTGGGCCGATGTGCTTTTTGGGCCGATACATCCTTTTTAATTTGTCTGACCAGCCCATAAAACTGGTAGATAGGTGGCCCGCTGGGCTCAGGCTGGCTCAGTCACATATTTAAACACCTTCCCCCTTGGTCTTTGTGCTGGCGTAATGCAGTCCTCAAAAAAAAAAAACAAAAAAAAAAGTCAGTACAGGCCCATGAAACATGTAAATGAGCAGCCGATTGTTTTTTTTGTTTTTTTTAAATTGACAGGCCCAGTCACATCTTCAAACACCCCCCCTCTGGGATGTGTACCTGCGTGCAGTGTGCGTCTGACCAAACAGAAGAAGAAGAAGAAGCAAGGGAGGCGCGAGGAATTGCAAGAGAAAAAGAAAGAGGCAGACGCTGCCAAACTTACGGACGTTTGCAGCAGCAGGACCTTCATCATCTCCAGTGGCTGGTGATGGTGGTGCTGTCACACACAGTAAGGAGGAGACTGTCACACACACACACGTCATGATCTCTCATGGTTTTTAAAGATTCATCCAAAGAGTTCACAGGTCGTCTTCTTTTGATTTAGTGAGTTTAGAATTTATTCAAAACTACTTTGTCTGGAAAACAGTGATCAGTCATGTATCATGTCTATTCTTTCTCCTTCTCTCTCCCTCCCTCATACGTGTGTGTACATCATCATCATCATCATCATCATCATCATCATCATCCATATCATCATACATGAGTGCTCAGTTTATACATTGATCAGATTATTAGTATCTTCCAGATAAAACAAGCAATGTTTTGTCATTCTTCTTTGTTTCTCTCACTCTCTGTCTCTCTCTCTCTCACACACACACACACACACACACACACACACACACACACACACACACACACACACACACACACACACAGAATGCCCTTTGTTGATTTTTTAATGACTAATCTAAGGAGTTCACCTTCATCCTTTTTGACTGGGTAAGTTTACAAGCTGTTCAACACTAGTCTACTTTGTCTGTAAAACAGCAGTCATCTGATCAATCGTTTATCGTGTCCATTTTTCTCTCTCTCTTCTCTTTCTTCCTCAAACACACAGGCACACGCAGGATGGATGCCATAGCTTGTTTTAGGATTCATCACTGTGGAGAATACAATTTTATTGTATTAATAAATGCCAAGTTTGGAAGTATTTAATGTGTCCACTGTCACTGATTCCTCTTCTCTAATTACATGGCTTTGGTGGTTTTAAGGAGTAGGAGTTGGAATACATATTAAAGGGAGCGCAAAGATGGGTGGTGTGTGTGATTTTATGTGGTGGGCCGGTCTGGACCAAAATGCTAGAGCCCTGGTGTGATACAAATAAGCGCTAAATCTAAAAGTTCACAAGTTACTAACTTTTTATGTAAACAAACTTTGTACTCTTCAAAGTGGACTTACGTTCAAGGCACTAAAACATAAAACAGGTGCTGGTATCTCTGACAGGCATAGGAGCTGAAATAATTACTCACATAGTTACTGTGCAAAGAAAATAAACCCTGCGACATTCCTGCAAGACCGTGTGCAAAAAACCACTCCTGTTTCTGCGGTGTGACAGCTAGCTCACCTGCAAAGCCCAAACCCGCAGCCTGAGGCTCTCACAGGTTTTCAAACTGATATCTCAAGTCAGTTTTATTTATATAGCGCCAAATCACAACAGAAGTTATCTCAAGGCACTTTCCAAATTGAGGAGGTCTAGACCTTCTCGTTATAGTATTTTTACAGACAGAGAGGGCACACAGCCTTCTCCACATAAATAATGTACCCCCAACTCCCACAATATTGGCATACAAATAAAACTTGGTTTTTCAAAGGTAGGTAATGGGAGTTTTTACCAAGCAACCACCTGCAAGAAACAGGTAAAGTCTGGCAGCACTGACGACACAGAGCACTTTCCCTGATTGCATCTAGATTGCTATCATTAACGCTTGACAAATGAAATTGAAAATTAACACAAAAGTGGTCACACATTTCTGGGTGTGCCCCAAACTCTTCAGCTGCCTCTTCCTCACCAAAGTTATTTTAAGCACGAATTGCACACTGTTTAACTACAACTGCTGTACAATGGGGGGAAAAAATGCCACTGAGACTGTGTTAGCATAAAATTACAGCCCTTTGTATTGAGATGCACATGCGAATTTATTCAAATTAAAGATGCTGATGTTTTATCTTGCTGCCTTGCAAGCCAGTGAATCTGTTGTGTTGAATCAGACTGAAATTAACTGAATACTGGTGAGCGCTGGCCATTTAATAAGGAATAAGAATAACCGAGAGGTTCAGAGCAAAAGGAAGAGAGATTAGAGAGTGACTACAATATTGCTGAATTGCTGACAGCACTGATATGGCAGATATGCAGAATTACTACTACTTATCTCCAAATGTCTATAATTAATATAATATGAATCTGAACTGATACTGCTTTGCTTTGGTGACAGAAGCGTTTGTCAGGTCATTTTAATGGAACCAATTTGATTTGTGAAAGAAACAGGGAAGAGACTGAATCCAAACATAGAGACAAGTGTGCTTGCGTGTGTGTATGTGCCTGCGCCTGCCAGGGGGCCCATGAAGATGTCATGTCAGGCAAGGCTTTAGTTCTGGTACCCCTCAGAGGGCTGACATTGGGGAGGTTTTTTTTTTTTTTACACTGGGGAAAAAGAGAGGAATAAAGGACCCACAGCCATCCACTGAGCCAACAGCCCTTATTCACCCAGCCAGCCATGTGAGGAGAGAACGAGTCGAGGGGGGACGGGGTGGAGGACGATAGAGTAGCAAGAGAGCAACTGAAGTTAAAACACAAACAGCAAAAATGAACACAAGACACCCGGTTTCTGTTCCACTACAGTAGAGTGAGACTAGTTTATTTGTATAGCACATTTCATACACAAGGGCAACTCAAAGTGCTTTACATTATGCATTAAAAACATTGGAGAACAAAAAAAAGAAAGAAAGACAGCACAGTGTGAAAACAGGAACAGCATAAAAACAATGAAAATCAAAAGAATAGAAACCCTTTGTAAGAAAATTAATGTTAAGAACAGAGACAAACTAAATGCAGGGAAGTAGGGAAAGATGGTTCATGATGAGTGTTGAAGGCAAAAGCAGTGCACAACACACGTTTTTAAACCAGTCAGAGATGGTCAAAATCTAACATCCTCTGGACGTTTGTTCCAGCTGAGAAACTGCACAGTGACTAAATGATGTGTCTCCATGTTTAGTTTGCACTCTGCGAACACTTAGCAGCTCTCTCCCTGACACCGGGAGAGGTCGAGAGGGGTGACATCGTCACACTGTCGGAGATGTATTTTGGTCCGAGGCCACTGAGAGGGTTTATACACAAGCTGCAGTACTTTAAACTCTATTATCTGGCACGCTGGAAGTCAGTGAAGAGACTTGAGAGCTGGCGTGATGTGTTCACTTTTCTCTGTCTTTGTTAGGACTCTAATAACAGCGTTCTGAATGAGCTGACCTCTGAGAGTTGTTCTGGGGTGACCTGAGAAAAGACCATGACCTGCTGGGGAGGAAAGTGTTTCTCTAAGTCCTGCCTGGACATGAATCCTCTGATTCTTGTTCACTGACATTTGTAACAGCAATACTAACTGAAAATCCATCCACACAACACAACCTTACCTAGCAGTAGCGGTTCTGCTGCTACAGTCTCACTGTAGTCTGGCCAGTAGCTTATGGTGGCTAATGTTAACATACTGTAGATAGATACTGTGGTTATACTAACATGTTATCCCAAATGTTTCCATCAATTTTGAAACCAGAGAATAATGGTTTAATCATGGTAAGAGTAACTTGTCATTAACTAACTCCTGAATGTCTGCTTTATAAGTTATGAGAGAAACAATAAATGTTAGCCTCTGTCTTAGTTCCCAAACCTTCCCTGAGGTCTCAGGGAAGGAAATACTGACTTTAAATGATTTGGTTGGAGCAAACAGTTTTTTTTTTTTCATACTGTATGTCACGTATGATAACTATCAGAAAGTTGAAAATCCACCAATTCTTTCTTTTTTTACAGCCTCTGGCTATGATGAATGGTGTATTTTTGGCTATTTTTATTTATTTATTTTTTTTGCTTTATTCAGTGTTGGTGGTTGGTTGGTTATAATCACCAAGTCTGTTTTGTAGAGCTCTAGAGGTAAAGACCTCCTGAATGACTGACTCTGAGGGAATCCAAACAGGGAGACGCTGACGGCAATGGTGGTGAAGACAACAACTCCCACAATCCCTCGCCCAATGCTTTTTGTTTTGAGTGAGAGACCCCCACCAGCAGAAGTTACATACTGTGAGATGAAATTAAAGGAAAGTATTTGTGGATATCACAACTGAGAGAGAAACAGTTCTGCATGAATATTTACACATAATTAGGTTTATGAACATTACAGATGCTTGTAGAACAGCAGCTAGCTTGCATTCAGGATTCATATTATTTTCTAATACTTTTCTTATAATTTTGCAAAAGCTTCCTGAAGAAAATGATGTCATCTTGGTTATTAAAGGGAGAAAAGAGATCGTTCAGAACCTGTAATTAGAAGTAGATTTACTTTTGTTCATTTGAAAAAAGTTTTTTTGACCCAATAAATCTTTACTCAGCATTCACTTATTGACAATTTCATTTTTTATATAACGTTGAATTCCTTGCACACAGACAAATAGCAGTTTTTTGCATATTCAACTGAGCATTGACTGAAAGAGTCTAGGTTGTTAGGGAAGTCTAACCACTGAACACTGGCATCATTTATATGTAGAAAAGACACAAATTACACTGTGTTTTCCAAGAAACTTTTTAGGAAATTGCTGGAAATGTACACCTCCATAATGTGTTTCTTTTCAACTCTCCATTAAACAAAACAAGAGCGACACAATGAGCACGAGCTAATGAATTCATGTGGAGCTGATGGAGTACAAATACAAACAGAGCTTTACTGATCAAAGTTAGAGCGGATCCTTAATATTTTGCACAGCTTTGAAAAACTTGCTATGTGTACAAACGATGTGTTTGCACAGTTTTGTCACTGCCTTTGTCAAAGTGGTTGTTTTGTTAACACAACTACTACAAAGACTAATTAGCCAGAAATCAGCCATCAGCCCCAGTGATGGATGCAACAGTTTATCCAGCAGGCAGTGTTCCCCATGTGTCAGCCCCACAGCTGAGCAGCGAACCACACAACCAACCGGACTAATTAGCATTTCTCCACCACCACTACTGCTGCTGCCGCTGCTGGTTTAAGAACTTTTTATCGGTGCCTCCTGGTTCATATGTTTTAGCTAACAAGTCTTAGGGTTGGGATTACTGTACCCTAACTGACTACACAGTGGAGCTATTGGTACCATGCTGCAATAGGTCAGGCACAAGCTCACAGGGAAACTTTCTACCAATCCATCTTTTGTCAGAACCTCACAGTTCATAAGTTATCAGCCAAAGAGGATTTTGGTTCAGGCCACGCTACGCTCACATTTGCCGTGTCTTGTGTAATTCCTGACTCCCCTGTCATTTTCAGAGCCAGCCACTCCCACCTGCCCCGCAGTAACCCCTGAAAGAAAGTTATTGTGTAAATATAAACTAATAACTGCTAATATAGATTAACTGTACATGATATTCATAAACAAATCCATGCTGGGTGTTCAGGCTCATTCAAATATGTATGGACAAATTTTGGTGAAAGAAGAATTCCATGCACGTATACTTCTCTTCATCCATAGAATAAGAAAAGATTTTTTTCTGCTGCACCTCATGGTTCTCAAGATATGAGCAGGAAGGTAAAGGGCGGCATAACTACATTTTATACATTTTCATTTTGACACTTTAGCTATGTTTTCGCCTCCCATCTATACTACTCCAGAGTTTTCCAGCCTCGTAAAATGGAGCGTTTTGGGAATGCTGCTGGCCCCTGTTTTAGTTTGAAAACTCACTCCCTGATTGGCTCTTATCAGCCTCAGCTACCAGCAGTGAAAACATGAATTACAAGTGTTTCTCACCTTGTTGTCTTTGCTAGCAGCTGCTGCTTTGAAATCCTGCATGTTAACGCTACAACAGCCTTTGCTTTCCTCGTTCCTACTATTTTCTACAGCTTATCAGCTGAGCACACCTGAGAGTAGACAATCGGCTTCCTGTTTACACCGGCTCGCACATGTTCTTTATCCGTGAATGGTCACACATGTATGTGTTTTCAGGTGTGTGAGTATGGATGCAGATTGTTTCTGATATGGAGCTAAAATGCTCTTCTGGGGACGCCTTGGTGGCTCACCTGGTAGAGCGCCTACCATTAAGGCTTAGTCCTACCCGCAGTGGCCCTGGGTTGGAATCCGACCCGTGGCCCTTTGCTGCATGTCATCCCCTCTCTCTCTCTGACTTTCCTGTCACTCTCTCACTGACCTATCCAATAAAGGCACTAAAAGGCCAAAAACAATAACTTTAAAATGCTCCTCTGCATGGAGAAAGCTGGCAGTAATTTTTGTGTGAGGATTGTAAAAATGTCACATAGGATTTTTTATTTATTTATTTATTTTTTAAGTTTTTTTGGCCATTTTTGTGCCTTTATTATACAGATAGGAGAGACAGCCAAGAGTCAGACATCACCTGCTATCGAGTCGCCCCACTACAATTTTCTAAAAACATGTTTTCATTTTGTCATTAAAGCTATAACATGTAACTTTCCTACATTAAAATATCTAAAAATGATTTGACCCATGTTATGTATTCTTTTGTGTTGTGTACTTACATTATCCCAAATGTTTCCATCAGTTCTCAACCCAGATCCCACTCAAGTAGAGTTTTTGTTGCCTTTTCAGATCACTTCTGTTTTTCCTTTACTGCTAAACCAGCTCTAAACCCAGTGGATATATTTACTGCCGTCTCGCCTGCATTAGTCACACCAGTCACGTCCTCCCGTGATGACATAGTAACAAATTTTAACAAAGTTTTGGAAACAACACTTGACAGCTGAAAACTGAAGCGGTGTCTGGTAAACACAAAATAATGTATCAGTGAGGAGAAAAGACTGGAAGGAGGGCTGAGTGAAAAACCAAGCTGCTGAAGGATCTTGACAGTTACAAAGCACAACTGTGGAGCTACAATTCAGACATCAGACAACCGAGACAGTCATTTTGCAGAAACATTATTGATAACAATAAGAACAACTCTCAGTTGCTGCTCTCAACAATAGGAAACGATTCTCAAATTTAGATGAGCCATACACCCATGAATATTGTGGAGTGAAGTTTGCGGCTTTCCATGAATGAATTAAGAATATCCAATTCAATACTTCTACATTCAGATCCTTCTTATTTTGGTCTCTCTCAGTGGACTGCTGCTCTGTCCGCCTTCTCTGCGATCACTGTGGAAGGTGGGACGAGGCGGTACAGAACCTCAGCAGTTCCACCTCCTTTCTCTACTCAGTTCCCACTCCAAATGTGTTTCCAGTTGCCTGTCCACTAACCTTTTAAGTGAAGTGAGCGCATGAACCATACTGTAAATAAAGATGGCCTCCATGACGTCACGCATAGATTTCTGAAGAGCAGTTTCGAACCTCACAACGGGCTGCTCCGCCGTGCACAACTCCGCCTAATGAGGCTTCGGTGCACATCAGTTTGTGGCAAGCGTACACGCACCTGTCACTCAAAGCAGCAAGTCCTCAATCATGCATAATTTTAAGGCTTAAAAAAATTTAAACAGGGAAGTTTCATAAAAATTCAACCCTGTACAGTCATGAAGGAGGAAATTAGCTCTAGAGACCAAAACTGTTTTTTGGTACCAGGCTGTACACATGTTTTTTTCTGCTGTAAAGTTGAACATTTTAACATGGGAGACTGTGGGGTGACTTTTTTTTGGAGCCAGACTCTAGTGGCCATTTGAGGAATTCTAGTTTTTGGCTCTTCAGTTTTGGCTTCATTTTCAGCCCCGGAGGTTTCCACTTATATGAACATGCTAAATGAACACCTTTCATTGAGCACACTCATTTTTTGGTGAACAGTGAATGTATGTATAACTAATTAATGTAGAAGTGAGCGTCCCTGGTGAGAGTGAGCGATGCTCAATAGCAGAAGGTGGCGGTAATGCACTGCGGCTTTATAGCACCCAGTGTGTGCCCGCAGTCTAAGTCTAAATGTTCTTGTTTCAAATACATGGGCCAGACATGGCCATCAAACAGGCCGGGGGGGGTTGCACCAAGTAGTTTCTCGAGCACCTCCTCTTTTTGCATTCTTCATATGGGATGGAAATAAAGTAACGTTGGTTCAGCCAGTTCATATGAACGTTGAAGGACTTTAATGAGCAAATTCATGCAACTCCAACAGAAAAAAAAATCTAATTTTAATGCAAAAAGTGTCTGCTGAGCCTGAAAAAACAGGTTTGAATATTCGCTACACAGGCAACAAATTTGAAATGAGGATAGATGGATACGAGGAAGTTCTATTGGAAAAGAAAGCTCATAAAAGCTCACTTAAAAAATTAATAATAATAATAATGTGAAATTCTTTTAAATATGTGTGAACTGAGCTTTGATCAGGCTCCTGTGATGTGTGAACTTGCAAAACACAGTTGAGAACATGTTTGAAATGTGGCTTTTTTTTTTTCTTAAATGTGAAATTGTTAAACCATTATTAAAGAAGCCCAATCTAGACTCTGCCATGATTTCTAATTCAAATAATAAAAAAATAATCTTCAGTTTTCCATTTCTTAATACAATTATTGAAAATGTTGTTTATAAGCAGTTGTCTAAGCTAACAGTCCCTCTCAAAATAATTAAGCACTTATGAGTTAACAGTGGCAATGGTTTCTGTCAAAGTTTCTGTGTTCTGTTTATAATTAGATTTGAGGGCAGCATTTGTTGTCCCTGACCATAACAGTTTGATTGAAAGGCTTGAGAAGCTGGAAGGACTTTCTGGCTCAGTAGTTGACTGGTTGGCATCCTATCAAAACAACAATTTTCCCTGTCTCCTTCATCTGTAAAAATGCTGACACTGTATGCGGAGTTCCTCAGGGGTCAATACTCGTTCCATTGCTCTTCAGTCTGTGCTTGTTTCCTTTTGGCCACATAAAGCGTAAACACAAGATATTCTATCATCATGATGCTGATGACAGATGTTAACTCCTGCCCTTGTCCCTGTCAAATCACTGCTTGAATGCATCAAAAACATAAACACATGGATCTTCCACCTCTTCCATCTTAATGATGACAAGTCAGACAAGTCTGTGTAGTCGGTGCTAAGCCTTGTTATTTGGTGTTAAGCAGGATGAGAATATACTTCCTGCTGCAGAGGCTTAGCAGCAACTAAGTACTACACAGGTCACAAATCTATTTGTCATCATTGATTTGGACCTAACATTTCAGAGCCATGTGGCCAACATCAGGAAAACAGCATTTAATCATTTAAATAATATTTCAAGAGTAAGAGGCTCAATGCCCTCCACGCTGGTCTACCTAAAAAAGCTGTGGGCAGACTATAGTTAATCCAAACCACCACTGCTAGAATCCTAACAACAAATGTGATTTCTTCTCTGCTGTTCTCAAATCTCTGCATTGGCTACCACTCACTTCAAGAATTGACAACACAGTTTTACACCTTGTCTGTAAAGTCCTGAATGGTCTCGCTCCACAGCACCTCTTTGATTTCCTCTAGTATGAATCTGTCAAATATCTTGGGTCTTGAACTTTTGGATGTTGTGGTCCGCACAGCTGGAATACCTTGTCAGCTTGTATGAGATGTCCTCTAACATCAATAGTATTGAGAAACAGACCGAAACTCTCCCTCCTGTTTTCCTATGCATTTGCTTGGCACTGAGATGGCACGGTTCTGTCAAGTTGTTCATCTAAAGCTGGACCCAGTTCAGCACAAAATCAAAAAGCATAGTCAAGGGAATCCGAAATCGTTTAGTAGCTAGTCATCATCATTGACGAACAAATCTTTCCTCAACAAAAAAGCCTTCCCTGCAACCTTGAACACTAATTCCCTATTCAGCCCCCCCCCCCCCCCCCCCCCCCCCCAGCCTGACCAGCACCAGTGCCAGTGCATCCATCATAAAGCATTACGCTTGATTGCTGCTACCAAAAGTTACATCATCAAAATTCAGTGGCTCATGTTAATTTGAAATTGACAAAAAAATAAAAAATTAAAAAATGATGAATTTCTTGTCCTGCGTTCTGTTGTTTGCCTTGTATTCTCTTCTCCGAGGGTAGATACATACACGGATGCCTAAATGTAACAAAGTTGTCGTAACATTTCCATCAATGCACTGTCACCATTCTGTGAATTCCATCTTTATGTGACTTCTCTGCAGTGCTTCCAAGTGGTCCAGCATGCTGCTGCAAACCCAGGACCAGGTCCTCTAGAACACACTGACTTTCAATGAAATTCAGAACCTGTTTCATAATTTTTGCAAAAGTTTTTAGAGCTCTGCACTGCCTTGCTCCAGACTCTCTCTCTCTCTCTCTCTCTATCTCTCTCCCCATGCTCAACTTCTATGCCATACGTGGACAACTGAAATATCAATGAACCACGCAGCATATGCTTACGCCAGTTGTTTGTATGGTATCTTGTAATGATGGCACTGATCTAAGAAACAAAGGAACCTGAGAATGATTAAATCTGTTTTCTCCACAGTTGATTGAATGAATTTTTGGCCACTAGCCAGTCACCAATCAAGAGTGCCAAGTTAGGCAGGTGATAAGAGTCTTTGTGCTTGAATGCTTGTTTCATGTTTGCAAACATGTAGGTATGTTTGGATCAGCAGACACACAGTCAAAATTCCAATGTTGTTTTGCGAGCAAATTGACTCTCTTCCATCACTTCAAAACACGACTCAGATGAACTAAAAAACAAAATTATTCAAGACTAAAGCAGGTGCATGAGAAATCAAATGAGAAGAGGCAAAGTTTCAGAGCTGGTGAAGTTTTTCAGAGACAGAAGGAGTCGCTGAGACAGAGAGGGATAAGGAAGAAAGGATAGACAGAGAGAGAGTATTTGGCAGACTTAGAGGGAGAGAGAGATGGCAGTCAGCTGGCAGCGCTCAGAGCAGGACCCCAGTGATTTATCCCAGAGTCCTGCATTAGTCAGATGGATGTTGCCGTGCACAGATTAAGATTAGGATACATTCATCAATGCAGTAGAGAACACAAATGAATTACAGCCGGGAAGTAAACAAGGCAGTGGCCACCAGGGAGAATCAATGTGCATAATTAAAAGGACAATATGGAACAGCCATCCGTCATTTGGCCAGAGTGGTGTCCACTTTAAGCTGCAAATCACTGGGCTGGGTGGTCATGAGTGTGAACTAAAAGAGAATCATATGGATTTATATTTTCAGTGTGAAGTATTTGATATGGAATTGTGAGCTCTAAATTCCACAATGTTAGCTTGATCTAACTAATGTTATGGCACCAACCAGCTCTTATTATTATTATTTTCTCTCTCTCTTTCTTTTTTTTTTCCTTTTTGCATTACAGGTTCAGTCACCCACCAATATAACCAGCAGTTGCCCTCTGTGTTCATGCCAGTTTCAGTCAACTGTTCCCAAATCCTTCCATACACCAGCTACTTGTTCCCCACGTACCCATCATGTATGTACCCATCCATTCCCAGCTACTCCTGGCCAGAAAGTCTATTGAGCCACCTTTGCCCAAGTGTTTCTCCTGTTTACATCCTGTCTGGTTTTTGACCCCTGCATGCTGGTTACTTGTTGCCAGCATTTTCCCTACCCTAGTGACGAAGTAAGCTTTGCTTTAAATTTAACAGGTACCACACCTTCTTTTACTGAGCTACTTCAACTGGTGGCTGTGATATGAAGTATCAGAGAGAGCAAGATAGGCCACTGATTAGTTAGCAAATCACTGTCGTGTTAACGGTGAACATAACCATTGTTAGCTAAATTCTATCAATACTAATAATACAAAGTTTATTACAGATAAATCCAAATTCATAGAATTAAATGATCTGAATCTGCTCCAAAATTCCCTGGCCCATGGCTCATCCCTCCACCAAGTTTGGTGCAAATCATTTATAAAAGAATAAATACAGAAATAAATGGTTGCGTGTACCTTCGTCCATGTATCAGGTGATGTAATAGTGTTTGCATGCTTGTGCATCTCCCACTTTTGTGAGTAACTGTCTGTCTTGGTGAGCAATGCTTTGATTTCCAAGGTTATGAAGATCCAGGAGAAAACAGGTCCTGCTGCAAGACATACTATAACTAAAACAAACATTGGCTACTAACTAGATAAATACAGTCAAAACACATATGTAACAACCGTGTGTGTGTGTGTGTGTGTATGGGAGAGAGAGAGAGAGAGAGAGAGAGAGAGGAGATGGTGACGAAGTCACGTGAGTGACGTGTCAGTAGGAACCAAGATGGCGGCAGCGTGAGGTACTCGCAAGAGCCAAGATGGCGGCTGGCCGCAGAGTGTGAATGGTGTGAACGACGAGAGCAAAGGGAGGGGCCTTGAGCTTTACGTGTATGACGCGATCACACTCTCGGGCCTGAATGTGAGTGAGATGTGGATGAAGTGCGTGATTGGGAGAAAAGAGGGAGAATAAAGGTGAAGAGAGGAAAGAGTCCACAAGAGATCGTCATCACAGTTAATAATCACCACAACATCACTACACAATAACGGAGCCAACAACACACTACATTTGTGTCTCTGCCCAGACATCAGCCTCTTACTGTGAGTTGCTCCAATCCTTCGGAGTTAGAAAAGAAAGTCCGCTCTGGGTCTCCACAGCTCGGTCCTCGGCTGGGAGCTCGGCGGGTCGTGTCTCGCTCTCCTGGCGATGACGATGTGATGAGTTCCTCGGTGGCAGCGGGAAGATCACAGATGAGGGACGGTGAACTTTGTTTTGTCTTTAACAAAGTCGGCGCTCGTCCTCACAGGACGTGAAATCAGCTGATTGCACAGCGATCTACGTCGGATCCGAAAAGAAAAGGAAACAAACAAAGCAGTGCGCTCGGCCAGCGAGTTGAAGACTGTGACCTGGGCTTTAAGAAGTTGTGGAAAAAGGTCAAATGTTGCAGATTGCTCCCTTTCAGCAGCCGAGTCACGGAGAGCTGGAGTAGCTCTCTACTGTAACTGGTGCAAGGGAATTAAGCAGGAGGAGGGTCACTGCACTGCTTTTATCACCTGAGTGACGTCACCAGGGATCCCTGCTGAGAATGCCTGGCCTCGGCCAATGCCGGTGCTGAGTTTCCCTTCAAACTCTAATTCACACATAGGTGTGAATTGTGGGGGTGGTTTTGGCTCCGTTGCTTGGAGGGAAATGTAGTCCTCTCCTTTGTTCCCTTCAGGACGCATGGCTTGAGACTCAGGCTTTTGGAGGACATGTAGGCCTCTCCATTGTTCTTCTCAGAACTCATGGCTTGAGATCCCAACAACACTCCACCAAGTCATATGTGTGAACTGTTACAGAATACTCTTTTATATTATTATTGCTGATAACACTATTATTGACTTTTCTTTTAATTAGTATCATCCTTTGATGGCCGTGTTATTAACCACAACAGAAACTACAATAAAATGCCTTGGCAGGGTAAGTATCTCCCCTGTCACACCAGTGGAGCTTGTTTGAAATTAATTGTTAATAGGAGACTATTAATTTAGAGCAACGCAGATGAAATGCCAGGCTTTATCCATGTGTTATTTCACTGTAATCACATCAGAGAAAGAGCAAATCACACAACAGAGGAAAAGCGGGAGAGACTGAGTACTCTCCAACCGGAATGTGAACCCTCTGCCCACTTGGCTGAACTGTGCAGTCACACAAAGTGAGCGCTACACACTAGATGAAGTGTAATTTAAAAGGATGGTGGTGACCTTTCCTCTCTTTCTCCGTGGCATGGAGCAGCTTGATGCATCCATTTTAAAACCACTTTCTCTATCTGACTCTCTCCCTCACACTTTTTTTTTCTATTTCTCTCTTCCCCTCCGCTTTTCTCTCTCTCTCTCTCTCTGTCTCTCTCCTCTCACGCTCTCCTCTCCCATATGGCCCCGTGTAACCTCATCCATCCTTGCCTGCTGGATGGTGCTGTATCTCATGAATATATCCAGCATGTGAGCGGATTAAAAGTAATGACTGTGAATGGGTACTTTAGAAGATGAGTACATGAGGAAAATAAGTGTCTTGTAGTTATTTAATGGTCCATGTAAAATTGAACAATAGAAAATGTAATTCTTCTAATAATTGTTTTCCAAAATCGTAGGCCTGTTTTTCAATTGTGAGATCGATGTTTCCTTTTGATTTTGGACTTGTTGATGAGGTTGTTTGAGTTGAAATAACTGCTTGCAATCTTTGTTGTCATTGTTAAAAGAATAACTATTTGGTTAAAGGTAGAATTGATTTTCATGAAATAAAACTCTATTTTTCTTTCATTCTTTTTTTTTTCTCTTTTTTCTTTTGTATATCTACTGACCTTGCATGCAGCCTGTTGTAGTTGTTCCTATTTCTTTTCAAATTTTAGTTTGAAGTTAGTTTTTTATGCTGGCAACAGCGAGGGCCAGAGGCATGTTGTTTTCAGGTTGTCCGTCTGTCCGTCCATACATACTGAACGTCCATCTGTCCCCTTTTTGTGAACGTGATATCTCAGTAAAGCCTTGAGGGAATTTCCTCAAATTTGGCACAAACATTCACATGGGTTGTGTCTGAAATCACTCACTCATTCACTCCTCCCTCCTCACTATCCAGGGAGTTCTCTGTAGAGGACGATACAGTGAGCTCTTTATTAAATTGAAAAAAAAAAAAACACTTTCGGACACTACTTGGGTAATTTTCTCTTCATCGTTTTTCAGTCTTTCACTGCGAGCGCAATGCATGATGGTATATATTGCTTGGTTTGTGACCATCAGTTGTACACTACTTTTCATGATGCATTGTGGGATACTATGGGTCCACTATACAGAGTATAATAATTCTCACTATACATTCGGACAGCACTACTGAATGGCAAACTAACCATATAGCAGAGCAGGGAGTAGTGAGTGATTTCAGACACATCCCTGGACTGATGAACTGATTAGACATAACTTGTGAATTCATACATTAATGACACAAATGTACATACATACACAAATACATTCAAACTCAAATGTCTGTAAGGACAAAATGAAATGATGACATTTTATTTCCAAATGGTCAAAGGTCAACTTCACTTTGACATCATAATGTTTTGCAAAACAACTCTGGCTATTATTCACTGCTGTGAACTTGGCTGGTTGGAGGCAGTAAATATTAAATAAAAAATAGTTTGTTTTTTTTTTTTTATTATTTTTTTTTGTCATACTTCTAAATTTTTAGTAACTTCATTGACCTGCATACTCTCTTAACAGGCCAGTAGAGAGAGTTCTGGTCTGTTTTCTTTACTTCATTAAGCTACCTTTAAATATTATTATTCAGCACTGCTACCGTTCCAAAACACGTCCAGCCTGGACATCAAGCTTTTAGATAAGCAGATAATTTCTTCATGATCTCCCCACTTTCTCAAGAGCTCAACGACTTCTGTGTGGACATCTCTGTTCCTGTCAGAACTGTCCTCTGTTTTCCCAACAGCAAGCCCTGGGATACCTCAGAGCACTCCTGAACGAGAAGAAGAGGGCATTCAGTTTAAAGGACAGGGAAGCAACAAAGAGGGCCCAGATTAGTGAATATCAGAGAAGGAAAGGAGGCCTATAGGAGGAAGCTGGAGCTGAGGGAGCGGTATAATGAGGTCTGAAGAATTATGAGGACCATCACTGGTTACAAGCCCTTGAGTCAGACAGTAGATGAGAACATCAACAAAGCCAAAGAGCTGAAGTTTTTCTTCATTAGATTCAACATGTAGCCTCATATTGACCACTTTGGTGAAAAACCACTGCTGACCAGGTGAAGAAGGTGCAGAGTCGACCTCCAGTTTGCCTACCATGCCAGAGTGGATAATGCCATCTTGTACCTCCTCCATCATGCCAGCACCCACCTTTACAGGCCAGGGGGTATGGTGTCTTAAACACCATTCAGTCTGCCCTGCTGGGGAAGAACATGACTGCCCTTACGGGTTGATGCTCTTCTGTTTTCCTGGATCGTGGGCTCACCTTTTCCAGTCCTCAGTACGTGTGCCTTCAGAGCTGTGTGTCAAACACAGTGGTGAGCAGTACAGGCACTGCACAGGGGACAGTCCTGTCCCCTTCTGTCTTTACCCTGTACACCTCAGACTTCAGGTAGGCTACAACATGGAGACCTGCCATCTCAAGAAGTTCTCTGATGACTCTGCAGTTGTGAGACACATCTGGTGGGAGGATGCATCACAGTACTAGAGCATGGTGGACACTTTTGTGGACCGGTGTGAGCCGAACCTTCTGCAGCTCCTTTTCCTGAAGAGGCTCTATCTGTGGGACCATGCTGCAGATGTTTTATGAGTCTGTGGTGGAAGATATAATGAGTGCACTTTATAAAACAATGTCCAAAATATCGTAAAGCACTATAGAGTGCAATGGAAACCATGTAAAATACATTTAACATAGAACAAATGATTAGATTATTTCATCCACATCCAGTAGTTTTCTTTCAGTGCAAAATATATCACAATTATACCTTATAACCACTGTACACTGAATATCAACCTGCAAGAGCTAGCACAAACCTGAAGCTAAATACATTTAGTACATTACAGTGTTTTTTTTTTAAATTTTTTTATGGTTTTAAGCAAAGAACGAAGGAACTATATAAGATGAAGGAGGGAGTATTTGTAAACCAAAAGAGTGGGAACCTGTTTACCAATTTAAGTTCACAAATTTCACAACAATGAAATCAAAATAAAAGAATGACAAGAACATGCTACACATGTAGTTGCAGAAGGGATGATGATGTCAAAAGATGTCCCAGCCTCTACACAGTGTTGTGGTCAGTCAGACCAGCAGGTTCAGCCTGAGGCTCAGAGTTACTAAGTGCTCCACTGATCACCACAGGAGCTCCAACCTTCCTGTGGCCTCCCAGTTCTACAGTTCCTTCCCTTCCTGTACATCTCCAACAGTACTGTACTGTTAAACTGCTGTTAATTCACTGATGACCTACTTTATGCTTTATATTCGGTTTACCTTTGCACATTATGGTTAATTTACTGTAAAATTATTATTGATCTACTTTGCACATTTTCCTTTTTAACACATTATTTTTTACTTTTTACTTATTTACGTCCTCTTTTGTATATGAGTAAAGTTTTTTTCTGATTCTGATTCTGATTTCAGATAGCAATAGCAAAATTAATAGCACTTTAATTTGTTCACATTCAATAATTGTCTCTCTTACTGTGGATTCAAATTTCCTTCAGTTGCATGGGGGATTGACAGGAGAGGATTCAGCATGTAATCCAGTGTTACCCCTTGTGTTCAGAGGATCCGTCTGCATCTTGTTCCGGCTGTGCTCCACCTCACTTGGGGCTCCGTCGCTGTTTCAGTTGCCACTGGAGGTAATTCAGGAGTGTCAACTCTTCAGCAGCCACATTTCTAATATAGTGCAGAGTTATTTTGCAAATATCTTTTTGTGTTTTATAGTTTCCTCAACACACATTTTCAGCTGCTTTAGCGTCTTTGTGCCTGTACTTGAGTTTGACAACCATTTGTGCCTTTAACTTTCTCTGTCTACTCATTTGAAATGTCAATAGAGCAGATCTCACAGCACAGCTTCTGTCATGGACTTCTGTTTTTTTTTTCATTTTCTCAGACGATGGAGTGATGGTAAAATAATGCCTTTATCTGCAGCACATCACCTTGGTAATGAGCGCTGGTTTTATTTATGAGCTGTGATCATATTTCACTCTAGTTCTCGCATCTAAGAACAGAACCAGAAAAAGATGTAAATGAGAGCAATTATACTGTGAATTCGGCTGCATTGCCACGCAGTATCAGAGAGAGCAGGATAGGCCAATGCTATGTCACTCCCTTTCTCCTTCCCTCTTTTTATTCTTCTCTCTGTCTTTATCTCTCTCACTACTTACAAACAAGAAAAACAGTAGTTTTGCTGTATATGTGACAAGACAAAGTGAGTGACAAATGAAATGGAGCATTAAAATGAATTTTAAGTCAGCTTTTATTAAATGCAAACATTTATATACGTTCACAAGTTAATCTCATACTTCAGAGATGCAGGCTGGTCCAGCGAAAATCGACCTGGAGCATAAGGATGAGCAGAGAGAGCGGGAAAAAGACTGAGGCATGAGACATGTGGCTCATGGACCCTGTGGACACACACACACACTGGGTAGAATGACCGAACAAACGCTCCGTACTGTAATGATTTCTCTGCTCTGACAAATGATTGAAAAATAATAATAATAAAACCATATTGATTAGCTACACTCAGTGAGAAACCTCAATAATGGAAAGAGGATGTACTAACTGGAGGGTATCTGGATTCTAATAAAATCCATAAAAGACCACTATTGGCTACATATATCAGCAAGCTAATGTTGTGGAGCAACCATGTGTTTGCACTTGAGAAATATTTGCCTCATAACTCGATCATTGTGGAAGATTCATGTCTCTGTAGTGGTTAACGATCGCTGATGAGAATCACACCGGGTGAAAAGCGATGCATTATTGTGTATTTTGGCTCAGTGCATGGCTATAGAGAGCGGGACTGGCTATTGAATAGTGGGGCCCATGTTGACACACTTAGTGGAACATAGATTTCCTACAGCAGCCATTCATTTGTTGTTTTCCTGCAGAGAGCTGTAATGAATGAGGGGAAGAGTGAGGAAAATGGCCCACTGACGCAATTTGTCTCTCAAAGTGGCTGGAGGTCAGCACGAAATTTGTGTCTGATACTCTTCTTTTTGCTCTCCCAGCTTCCCTCTTTTTTCTCTGCTTTTTTTTCTCTCCATCAAGTTTAATTTTATTACTTTTTAGCCATGATAGCAGTTATATGTTCAGTGATGTCTGTCTATCCCTCACTTTGGACAGTCCAGATCCAGACCAAGATGCCTTTCCAGACCCAGAGCTATAACCTATTATTGAGAATTATCACATTTTGACAAAACATTTCTATTTTAGCCAGAAAAGCTTTTCCAGCCTCGACAACAGATCTGGTCATGTGATGCTACTCAGCCAACCGCTGCAACTCAAGTCAGTGAGTAAGAACGACACACAGAGGAGAGAGGAGACGAAACACTCTATGGACGAGATAATAGTTGGGGAAATTGGGGGAATGGGAAATAAAGAGAAAAGGAGGTGTTAAATTATGTTTTGGTCTTTGCCATTAAAGATGATGTTTTGAGACTGTTTATTATAAAAATGGTTGAGACTGTTAGGATGTAAAAGAGAAAGTGCAATTTCATTTTTTGTAACATGAGGTACTTCACATTTTTCAAAAGCTTTCATTAATGTGCTTATTACAGCCTTTATTTTCCTTGAAATGACAACCTGAACCAGCGCTGTTCACCTTTGCTCGAGGATATTTTGTGCAACTGGATGTCCTTTGAATTTCAATTGAAATCTCGCTCCATACAAACAGGACAAAATATCAACTTGTGGAACATTTCTGTTTTTTTTTTTGTTTGTTTTTTTTTTTTTTAAATATAAAACATATGAATAGAGGCTGGTGGATGGGAATGAGAAATGGGATGATGGAGCAGGATGATGGCTGTGTTGTTGGAAGGCTTCAGGATGGATCTACTATTGATTCTGGCCTCAGGAGACCCCCAAAACCTTTCTCAAGGATAAAGGACAACCAAACATTGCACAGGTCCCAACACCCATGCATATATGTACGTTTGGTTGGCTTGGAATGGCTGACAGGCCATGATTGTAATAACCTGATGGATTTAATGAAGTGACTGGACAATGATTTTTAAAGCTTGTAAACTTGTAAGAAACATTAAGTAAATTGCTAACCAGGTTGAACTGCTTATTTGGCACGCTTGTGAAGTAAGTTAAAGGTGATGGCAAGATGGATACGTTTGGTGGCTGTAAAAGGTAAACTCAGAATACCAGAGGGGGCCAAATAAAATGGCAGGGACATTGGTTCTGCTGTGCTCAGGTCTTAGATAAGAATATTAATGATGGTAAGGTGTCAATTTTTTTTTCTCTGTATTTCTCATTATCTTGAGCACATCATATCTTTCTCCGATCAATGTCAAGTCATCTTTAACTATGTTTGCTCTGAAGGCGCTATGAAAGAGAAAACTGACGTTTGTCATAACATTATAGCGTGCCCTAAGTACTGCACTGCCTCCATTACATTTAATCTTTTTATAGAGACACTCACACACACATGCATTAGCAGTGTGTATGAGTGTGTAAGGGTGTGTGTGTGTGTGTGTGTGTGTGTGTGTGTGTGTGTGTTTCCTCACCCCTCTTTCCCATAGATCTGATATCTCAGCAATGATCCAAATATGATGACCAGGTAACATCTGTCATTGTTTTAATGCAGCACAATATGATGGCCAGCACCTTGCTGCTGCAGGTCAATAAAAAAGAGGAAAAAAAACACAAGAGAATGTGGGATGTAGCAAAGGGAAGATACATTCAGACAATGGAGCGTCTGTGCCAGCAGATGTGTCTTATTCTTGGAGGGATAATATACCCACAGGGGAACATGGGTGACATTTCAGCTGGCATGGAGAGGAACGTGGCACCCAGCTTCAGAGGGTCAGCAATGGGATGTAATGGAATATGATTGAATGTGATGGAGGAAAATGGCAGTAATAGCAGTGTCGGTGTGGTGGAGGAGGTGCTGCATACCCACTCACATGAAATCATGTGCGGAGACTTGATGGAAATACTGTCTGGCAGATGGACGGATGGATGAAAAAGCATGTTAGTAAAATCTGAGTGCTGATGAACTGACAAGAGACGTGATGAATTCACATCCAATTCAGTCTGACTGAGTAAATACTGCACAGCAACATGAGAGCCATGCTGCTTCCCAACAGAGGTGATGGATGGTCAGCTGCAGGGGTGGAAACCCTGCAACACTGCAGTCATTCCATTTGCATCTCAGTACAGTACACTGCACTCCATGTGTATGCAATACAAACAATATAACCTTGCTTACAGCGCTCCTACCTGCTGAAAACTGAGGGAGAATAACTGTGATCACTGCTCCACAACTGAAATTAGCATCTCTATGTTATTAGTTAGTCATTAGTAGTGAGGCTTTACTTTGGCACTGCAGCTCTTTGAGCTAAATGATTCTAACATTTTCCAAATATCCCTGTGTTTAGGGATATACTGTATACAGCTGTCACAAAGGAGGAAATTAGCTATAGAAACCAAAACCATTGTTCGTACCAGGCTGTAAACATGTTTATTTCTGCTGTAAAGACATTTTAGCATGGGAGTATATGGGGACTGACTCACTTTTGAAGGCCAGCCTAAAGTGACCATTCCAGAGACTGCAGTTTTCAGCACTTCCTTGATGGCTTCATTTTTCAGCACCTGAGGTTGCCGCTCGGTGCAAGCAGGTTAGTACGACTCATAGTTACGATTTATTGTTAGGCGACCTCCGCCATAATAACAGGACCAAATGAGGAAGTCTGGTCTTCAGTCAGAATGAAACAAAAATGTGCATGTAACTGTGACTAGTTTGTGTGTGTATTCACCCAGATCAGATGATATCTCACTCTAAAGTCCCTGTCAGTTCAGTCCAGGCAGTACTGCATATCTTCAGTACCCTCCCTTGTTCATTGTTTCACGGTTCTCACCACAGGCTTTGGGATTAGGCGAATTAAACACTGATCAGAGAGACCCAGTGCTGTGTGGAAAGCAGAGCAATATGATTCTGTAATAGTTGTATAGTAGCGGTCAAGTGTACTCTACTCTCTGGTGAACAGATTTCATGCTGTCTGAAATTGGAGAGCTCATGGCTGAGGTTTGCCTTGTTAAAGTCCCCTAACACAACAGCCATGGAAAGTTTTCTCCTGTTGCAGTAATTAGTTGAGCAAGTTGTGTTTGTGCTTCTGTGCACATAGAAGCATGTGTTGGGAGAGTCAATGAACTGAACTTCCTTGGGGATTGAAACAATTTACAGTTTATGAAAAATGATTCCAAGTTGGGAGAGCAGCATTTGAACGGGACTATAATATTGTTGCACCGTCCCCTGTTGATGTAAAAACATGTCCCCTTCCTTTTTACCTTCTTGGCTGCCAGTCTGGAGTTGGAATCCATCCAGCGCAGCATGCTGTCAGGGTTAGACTCACACAGCCAGGTCTCAGTGAAACAAAAAGCAGCAGGGAGGGAAAAGCCCTTTGTGCACTTGCAAGAAGTCCTGTTCATCACCTTTGTTGTTGGGGGGTAGATTAGCGAGAAATACACTCAGGGGAGGTGTGCTAAACCATTGCCAAAATTATGCAGAGCACTTCCCCTGTGTCCTTGTGCATCTCACAGTATGGACTGCAGCTCTGCCAGTGACTGCAATGCCCAAATAGTCCAGGGAATAAGAAAAATCTACGTTTGAATGTCTAAAACAATGTTTGTGAGTTTTTTTTACTCAGAAAAATGATCCCACTGAGAATAGACTCAAAACAAGCAACAGGACAAACACTGTGAGCCAAACACTGCGGCTGTGGTCTGACACCATATTTTTCATCTTCCAGGTAAACTCCAATCAAATTCTAGTCAAATCTCAAGGCCAATTAAAGAAAACAGTATATTATTTTAAAATAATCAAAAAAAAATCATATTGCTAGTTGTATTCCTTTTAATTCACCTGTTCTGTATGTAATATGCTGTATATGTTCTATAGTGATGCCATCAATCAAGATGAGGCCTGAGAGCCTTTCATTTATCCCCCTGGTTGAATCAAGTCTCCAGCCATGATTGCTAATATGAACAAGGATAATGCTGGCATGTAAGGTTTAGCAGAAATAACTGTCTATAAGTAGGTATTACTATAATGGTTCAGTAAGTTAGCATGCTAACATTTGCTACCTGATCATGCATAAAAGGTCTGGAGATCATCCCCTTGGGGAAATTAATGTTTGTACCAAATTTCATGGAAAATCTTATAATACTTGTTGAGATTTTGAAGTCAAACGAAAAACATCAACCTCCTGGTGGTGAAAAGCCACAGGATCACTAAAGTCAGTAGGCTTCATCCTGTGGGAAATATTAATGCAAGAACTAAATTTTACACCAAGACATCCATTGGTTGTCCAGACATATCACCCTGAACCAAACATGGAAACCTGCTGGTTGCATCCATCTGCTTGGAACCATGAATGTCTGACCAACTTTGAATGGCAAAGACCAAACTGGAGGACTGGCTGACAGAGCGACCATTACCATCCCCCAGGCAGCACCACTACTTGACTACCTTCTGTTAACCACCAGCTTTTCACATCATGCAAGGACGACAGCCAGAATCCATACCAACAGATGCAGCCAGTCACAGTCCACATGACTGAATAAAGAGCTTGTGGACAGTGTCCCAGTGACCCTCAAGGCCCTCATCAAAGTCAAAGTCAGGCAAACTGCTTGTTCCATGTTCATTAAGTCCAGGTATTCCTCCAGCCACACGTTCCTAGAGAAGCAGCTGGTTTATGCTCCTGCCAGTTTAAAAGACTTAGTGTAGTGTGGCCCCGGGTTCCTCCCAGTCGCAGGCGGTCTCCAGGCCGCCTTCGTCCCCCTAAGTGCAAACTGTTGTGCAAGCATAAGTTTTGGTGTCTGTCATCCATCTTGGATAATCTAACAGGTGTGATATTTGCTCCCTTTAGGACTTTGAATTGTATAATCCTGAGCCTTACACATTTAGAGGAGCAGCCGAGCTCCAGATTGTGTTCCTCTGAGAATCAGTCATAGCAAGCAAGACATAATTAGATCATGTTCCCAAGCCATGTCATGCAACATAGTTGAAGCATAATGAGGCCTTTAAGATGAGTTTTGTAGATAGTCACTATACATTAAACACATATTTAATATTAACAAAGACAAAGGAGCCTCCAAGGAGTGATGACTCCTGCAAGACTCCTGCATGGTCACCACAGACACACCATCTTCTAGGCAGAAAATGAACATGAACTAGAATGACAAGCTCTATAGGTTCAAGGTCACATTAAACAGAAACACAAAATTGAAAGGGCTAGTAAATGACACAAGGGATTTCATAGCCCATAGAAATAGGAAGTCAGCTGGAGGACTTTTTCAGTTGTGGGTCTACCTGCCAATCAAACAAAAGGGTCTGTTTACATGGCCTCCTCCTGCAGTTATCTGTGCTGTGTTAATTTTTGCACCCAAATGTTTGATTAACATTAATGCTACTTCTTTTATCGCCGCTCAGCTCACCTGCTGCACACTGTCAGGAGAGAACCAAGAGTGCAGAGCAAGAGAAAACAAGACTCTTCAGATACACCAGCATCTACCTCTGTCAGGTACAAAGCTCTAAAGCTGTTTACACTTAGTATGTGTTTAACAAAGCAGCCACTCCAACAGAGGCTCTGTCAAGGATGAATTGTGTTTGCATACTCATACTGCTTCAAGAAGCAATTGTATTTAAATAACTGCTTCACAAAGATTTTATAAAAGAAAGAATTAAAAAAAAAAAAAAAAATCATGATCTGCTCAGAGGAATGAATCATGATTGGACCAACACGCTGCTTGTCCAGAAAGACAATGCTAAGCTGCTGTGGAAGAAATACATCTTGATGTTTGATATTTAAAGATTAAAAATAAGTTTTAATTACTTCATGATGAAATGTAGTGTGAAATTGGAGTCAGTGAAACACTTGGGGAAATTATGACCTGTAAGCTTACCCAGAAGGCCTTTTTCTTTAGCATTGCAGAAAAAGCCCAGGTATCCAAGATGGTGGTTGAGGGCAGACTTCGTTAAAATCAATATATTTATTTTTGAACATTTTGTGTTGCACCATTATGTTAAAATAATTTAACACTGCACTGTTAAGAGGAAGTCAAGAGAACTGCACTCACAGTACAGAGTTGTCACTCGTAAACCACACTTTGAAGCGCTGCTGTTGATTGAAAGGTGGATTGAAAATTTATTTTGTCCTCAATCTGATCCACACCCTGTGACACAACAGATCAATAGCTCTAGACAGAAATTACAACAGGACGCTGCACAGGATATAAGAAAAGGATAGGTGTGTTGTGGGTGGCAGGTGGTGAATGCAATGAGTAGCCATGACTGACCAGTAGCTTACATTTACACAGATGATGCCGGTAAGGATTGTGGTGGTAACATTAATGATAATACCAATGATAATAATTTAGACAGTGATAAGTGCAGTGAAGCCGCTGCTGAAATGGGCCTAAATTGGTTCTGATACATGAATTGAAACATTTCATTTCTGATAACTGATATTTAACTCAGACACTTCTCTGTGATTAATTTCTCTCATTCCAGTTTCAGCTGAAGTGCCCTCATCCATGTCAATTCACTAAGTGTGAAGTATAATCCTCGCTTATTACCTCTAATAATATTGTTCTACTGTCTGCATAATAATTACTTCCACCGTTAGGCTGCAATTTTCCTCTTGGTAAATTACTAATTAAAAAGCTCATGTTTAGGATATGGAAAATGAAAGCATACGGAACGATTACAAAGAGGAAAAGTGCAGTGTATATTGCTTTTGATCCTGAGAGAGACCCACAAATAAACGTGAACCATTGCAAAAGGTTATAATAGGTTATAATTGGACTGCAAAACTCAGGCTAATGTATTCTCTAATTGGGATAATTGATTTCTGTAATATTTCCAAATTTTGCTGAAGACCCACTGGATCCTCCTTAAAAAACACAGTTCACTTCCCCAAGGACCCCTGGAGGTCCCCAGGACACAGTTTGGAAGCTGCTATAAATGGCTAGAGGCTACTGAGGCTTAGTAACATCTCTATGCTATGGAGCACAGGGCAATACATCTCAATTAGAGACAGAGAGGCAACATTCATGTCCTGGCCATGAATTAGGCTGGTGACCAGAGCCCCTTTGAGTGTGTGTGTGTGTGTGTGTGTGTGTGTGTGTGTGTGTGTGTGTGTGTGTGTGTGTGTGTGTGTGTAGATCAACCCCAATCCCCAGAGCCTATTGTCCAGTTGCTGTGCAGCAGAGAACAGGACGCCTGTCTTCAACTGTTCATCCAGTCTTGATTGCCTAAGCCTAAGTTTCATTGCCTAAGTTTCTGAACTTTGGCCCTGCAGTTGGTTATAAGAGGTCAAAGTGATCTGAAGAATTGTACCTGCTTAAATGTGGACTGATCAGGCTTCACAAAAAAAACAAAAACAGTGCAATGCAGTGCAAATAGTGAAAGGCCTCTTCTGTAGTCACCGTGGCTATCGCTGCTTATGCTAACTACTACAAAAATTTGAAAATAAATTCTTCTTGTTCCTTCAAAGACCTTAACAGCACCAAGAAACAATTCTATAAAAGTTTATCAATGTTGGCATCGGACGACACAATATTGTTGCTACGGTGTAAGATTAGCTAATCATAAGCCTTTTTACACTGCCTGCTCAGGTGGGAATGGTAACCAGCAAACGGAAGAGCTTACGCAGAGAGTTTCACAAGGTTGCATGAGCGTATGTATTTGCCCACAAAGAGCTGTCTCAATAATGTTGTGCATTGTTGTGACTAACAAAATAAAGGACATCCTGATAGCAATAGACCATAAAGATGAGGACAGGGATCGTCTTTGAATGAGACAAAAGGCCCATTGAGGGCAGCTGAGGAGAGAGGCAGGCGAGGGCGACATACGGCAGCGGGCAGAGTAAATCACTTCCTGGGGCAGTGTGAGATGCAGGGTCAGGCCTCACTTCTGTGAGATCTGATTTCTCACATACAAGCTCCTGCACACTAAAGACAGTATTATTCTCCACCACCACTGCCACCACTCTACAGTAACAGCCTCCATCACCTGAACAACACAAACTGATCGTGCAGTTATTCACAGCATTTTTCCGTATACATTTGCAGATGTTTGTAAAAAAAAAAAAAAAAAGTCATGTCTGCATCCCAAATTAAACAAGTCATCACAGAAGAAGAAAGCCCCTTTATTGTCATCGTTACCAGTACAATGAAATTATAGTCTGGTGGAAGAAGTATTTAGATCCTTTACTTGAGTTAAAGTACCAATACAGTGATGTAAAAACTCTCCATTACAACACAAGTCCTTAAGCAGCAAAATGTAGTTCAAAGAATTACAATAAAAAGCACTGGTTTGGTTCCTCTCACAGATACAATATTGTATGTGGCATCCGCATGTTACTGTTGTGGCTGTGGGAGGTGGAGCTAGTTTAAAAAACTTGAACTAAATCTGAGGGGTCATCAGATGATTAATGGGAGAGGAATGAAAAGAAAAAACAATCAAAACTCAGCTCTTTCACTTATTAAACTTTTTCTCTTGTTTATGAGTTTTTGTGAGATATTGTGTTTATTCAAATAAAACTATTCAAAAAAATCACTATTTGGTGGAGCTGTTAATGCATATAGACATCTGAAATGTGAGGCATTAGAAGCCAAAAAGGATGGAAACCACTGATTTAGTTGTGCTTGTGCGCCATGATTAGCAACTCTAACAGTATTCCACTCTGTCAAGAAGTGCTGCTTGTTAATCACATTTTTTGTGTAGAACACAAAAGGAAACAACAGCATCTTCAACAGAAGTGGTAGATTAGCAACCCTAGAAATGTCCAAAAGCATTTTCCGACCACCACTCTTGTTTAGTTCAAACAGTAGTTAAAGCATCATTGCCATTGATCGAGTGTGCTGTGGTTGGTGAACCCCTTCATCGGCCACTTTCTGGGGGGGGGGGTTATGTTTAGTAAGGTAAGCTGGGTCTCCCAGTAACATGCACAGGGATTTCCACTCTGATTCTGATGTAAAATTAGGTATATAGGTCAGTGACAAGGGTTGGAAAAATTTGCAATTGTAAGCTCTTAAAAACTTTTAAAAGCATGGGTCAGGTTTGTGAAAATGTACATCACTAGAGCGTATGTTAGTGTATGTAAGTGCACTATGCAGTGGAGAGAGGCTATATTGTATTATATTAACTATGAAATAGAATACATTTAATATATTGCTTTTTACAGATGTAAATTTTAACCTTTGAGTAACATTTCTTATCACTGGATTATTAGGGTTTTGAATCTTTCAGAGCATGTATACTGTAGCATGTGGACGTCAAATAACTCGCACAAAATAAATTCAGTCCAGCAAAAGAAAATGTTTCCAGTTCCATTCAATTCATTTCATTTCCAAAAATGAGGTATTAAACCAAAATAAGTTCATTTCAACCACCCACTTTGAAAACAAACATTACTCACTGTGGCAGAGTCAGCCAATCGAGAACGTCGGGCACACACACACACACACACAGTTGGTTAACGCCAGTATATCCAGCAGAAACAGCCATCTGTCTGGGAAATTATCCACTCCAGGGTTTCCACGGTCCTTTCTGGTTTCTGTTTGAATTGGACTGAGTTTAGTGAGGGGTTAAACTTCCTTTACTCTTGTAGTGTTCTCCAGCAGTGTGTCCAAATTCAGATGAAACACCACGTTAAACCGTGGCCAATGAAGAGTCGCAGTAAGATTGACCGTTTAGTACATAGTTGTAAAATAGATGTTGAAAAGATGATCAAAAATGTTTTAATTAACTTATTGAACATCAGTTTTTTTAACAAAATAATTACTAATAATTACGAGTTACTATTAACATAATTGTTTTAATGTATCAGAACTGCCATCATCACGTGACGCTACAGGACAATTAACATTACCTTTTTACTTAAGCTACAACTTAGTAATACATTTATCTTTTTTTTAAAAGAACAGAACTTTTAACAGACATAATTAAATAATTTAAATGACCCAATTGCAGCAAAACTCTTATGCGCATTACTGCAGATTTCACACTGCTCTTGAATCTGCATGACACCATATTTACGTGATCTGATTGGTACCAAAACAACTGAAAACAAGAATTACCACTTCATGGTTTTATGCCTTCAATCAGCCAAGTTGCTGAAATATGGTCACAGAGTTGACCTTTTACCATTTGGATATAAAATGTCAGCACTTCATTTTATCCTTGTAGACATTTGAGTTAAATTGTGTCATAATTAGTGTATGAATTCCTGACTTATGGCCGAAAATGTGTTTTGTGAAATCACAGTGACCTTCACCTTTTACCCTTGACCACCAAATTCTAATCAGTTTAACTTGGAGCCCAAATTAATGTTTATGCCGAATCTGAAGAAATTTCCTCTGACATATCGTGTTCACAAGGCCAAAACTGTGTTTTGTGAGGTCATATATTGACATATTGCATCCATGAGAACGGGACGGACAAACGGACGGATGGACTTACAGATGGACACAGACATATTGCCTCCGACCCTGGCTGTCACCGGAGGCATAACAAAGCAGGGAGGATTTAGGAATGATTAATATGCATCTTATAATTGGGATCATCACAATTTATTTCCTGTTATTCCAAATGCTGTAGGAAACTTGCAGTTGGAATCATTTTGATGAGGGACGACAGCATATGTCGGGTCGGTATCCACTGTCAGAGTGACGTTGTACATATGTAGGTTGTATCAACATTGTATATTGGTGACAAACTGAAGCAAAATGAACGTACATGCTATTGCGAGTTTATCTCTTAAAGAGGCAGAGTTATATCAATCTAGTTTGCATTTCCCCAAATAGTTTGCAGAATACACAGCTGCACATTGTATTTTTAAATAGTTACATTGTAAATTGCACTCCCCGTGGCTTCACTCATCAAAGAGCCTGAACAGTTCTGTGGTCTGATGAGAAGTCCCTGAATGTGTGCGCTGATATGGAAAACTCAACTCTGACACAATGAAGACAGAATTAAACAGAAAGTTTGACAAAAGAAACACCGACTGCTTGTTTACTGCAATGGATTCTCCCCCTGTGGAAGTAGTTTTTTTTCCCCCATAGTGCAAGAATGAATGACAGCAAAAGGCTTCTTGTATGGGGAAGAAGACAAGCTCTCCTATCTACAACTCTCCGTATTAGTCCCATGAAGAAATGAGAACTGGCAAAATGTCCTCATTGTGAAAGTCTCCAGCTCAAACTGAGAGAAGCTCAGGAACACACACATAAAGACGGCCCCCACCACCAATACTGATATTTGATCCTTTCTTTCCATTTTTCCACTTGTACTCCCTTGCTGCCTCTCTATGTAATGCAGCACTATCACTAACTATGATCTTTTTGTTATGATTTTAACATCTCATTCCATGTCAGTACAAAAACAGATTACTGAAGTTACTGTGATAACATGGAACTGCTTAACAACATCTCAACGTATGAAGTCGATGACATCAGTGGTCTGGACATGGGGATTGAAGTTGCTTGCTTCATTCCATTCTTGAAGGTGTTTTCAAGGTGCATTATGGAGAAGAGGGGGTTAGGGACATGCTGACATTTGGACATTTAGTTATCATCGTCATCTGGGTCTGTTTTCAAGCTGAGTAAATTGGTCAGACTACAGACACAAAAGCTAGAACACATTTTAAATGTGTTGCTGCAAGACATTTACCAAAACATTAGCTTTAGTTAATAGCCAACGAGGTCCGGATGGTGTGTCATAGGCAAACTTAAAGTAATGAACTGTCACTTCTGTCCTGCTAACGGTGTACTAACTGTAGCACAGACCAAAAAGTAGATTACGAGTTGTGATAGGTCTGTTCATTAGGTGTGTTACACACTTGAGTCCAAACCACAACTACTACTTGAGTTAGCCATGTAGGGCTTTATCAAAGCTATTTGATTGCTCTGATTGATTTGATTGCTCTCTCATTCATGGCAGCAGAATTTTCAATAATTGACCCAGTGTTAAAGGAACTTTTTGGCTGGACTGCTACACTTTGCCAAAAGACTTTTAGATCCCTCTGTACGTCTGACATGGGGGAAGAGAGTGTCAAAGACCATGGGGTGGTAAAAATGAGGATAGGTGAGGGTTTAGGTGTAGGGAACAAGGAAGAGCATAGTTGATGAGTCTTAATAGTCTTATGGCCACAAGTGTTAAATTAAACCAAATACTATATGAATAAAACTAACATCATCACTTGGCTATATTTGAGCCTTAAAAAGTCCATTAAGACTCAAACAGCGAACAAACTGTCACAACATTTCACTGCTGCTGAAGTTGGGCTTTAATGGACCCACTTTTTTGATGTGAAATGTTAAATGCTAAAGGGACTCAACTGTTTGAAAATATAATTTCCAAGAGTGTCAAACCTTATAAGGATGATGTACAAAGCTGCCACTTAACCAATGAACATACGTAGCCCAAACATTGTTCACAAACTCGCTAGCCCTGTCAGTCTTCCCCCTGATTGGCGCCAGCCTTCCACCTCCATCTCTGGGTGATGCCAGAGAAGATGATTGTCACGTGTGGATCCTGCAAGTGGAGGTGGTGCAGGGCCTCCTTAATTGCTGCAAAGGGCTTGTAGCTGTCACCAATGATCCAGACCGTGGCTAGATGGAGAAAAACACTATAACAGTGAGAAATGTATCATATTAGACTATAGAGAAAAGGCAAAAGAAACAGCACTCTTATTGTATGAGCTCCACAGAGTTATATGAAAATCCATTATCCCTTTGCCTTAGTCAGTGCACTGTACTGCTTTACATTAAATAGCAAATAGAAAAAGTAATGCTCACTTCAGTGTCATTGTATACTGTAGGTGCACATGTCAGGATGGTTCCCATTTCTCAGTTATTTATTCTGGAAGAGAAAGAATAATCGTTCCAACAGATGTTTTGACATATTTATGTTAACAGTGTTCTGTGGTGTAAATGTTCTAATTTCAATCTGCTGATCTACTGGCTCTCAAAACAACATGTTGAGACACCAACAGTTAACTGTTATAAAGTTATTGTTTTGTAATGGGGATATCATTGTTCTTTCAATTATTTCTCTTTATATTATATATTCTATATTATATTATTTCATTTATTGCTGTTCATATTTCAACATTTATTTTCTTATTATTTCACAGATTTATTCCTTTTTATAACACTCCTATGACTTTATGTCAGTATCAAGACCCCAGTATCAATCTAGGTAGCATATCAGAACTTCCTGAAGGTAAAGCATAACCACACAGACTCCACTCTAGGCATGGCAAGCCTGTAATCGTCATCCTTTGAGAAGGGTCCCAGTGGTAGCCCAACTCCTCAGCTGCCTCAGCCATTTGTCATTCCTGCTTTTTCTGTTACAGTTTGGTTAAAACTGAAGCAAGGAAACGTCGACCACAGAGACGAGACCTTACTTGATATCAAAGGATATGAAATCAGACATCTTGGATAATTTAGCAGAAGCCATATGTCGACAAGCCCTACCCTGCACATGAAGAGTATGATTGTGTGGCCCATGCTGTTGTCAACAAGCATCATTGTACAGGTTCTGCTAATTGATGGTACTGTTGGAAGTTTAGTTTAAAGGTCAAAATGGGAAATCTCTGACAGAAGCTGTGAAGGGCCATATGCTCTTAGACGACGTCTAGTCTACCAGGTTTTCCAGAGGGGAAAACCCAAAGTGATCTTGACATGGAGTCTTGGTCAGCGAGATGAAGACAACAAATTCATAACACATTTACAAGAAAGATGGCCAGCCTTGTGCTCTGAACAGCAGGTTCAGAGAACAATCCCTCAGACTGAAGCACAATTTGCTCATCTTACATCAGTTGACCTGAAAGGCTCTCGATACACCGGGGTTAACCAGCATCTGATGAGGTTCCTCAAGATGTACAAATCCAGGAGTTATGGAAATAATGCACAAATAAGTTTTAATAGACTTTGTGTTTAGACAAAATTAAAATCTGTGCAAACATGTAGAGTTCAGTCATGTTAAGACCAAATATTTTTACAGGTTAACGCAACAAAACTTGACACATTATCATGGCTTTTCATGGTTGTGACAAATGAGGAACTTGAATCAAGGCACATGAGGAGGGTTCCATCAATGATGTTGAACAACTTAACGCAGCACTTTGTGGATATATTTCTGATGTGGATTAATATGCACTTGTTATAGGCAACTATATATACCACAAGGCAAATGACATGTAGGACATGTATGGTAGTGTTGTGGTTTAGAACAGCCATTCTCGAAGAGTGGGAACCTGGCCCCATTAGTTAAATCATAGGTAACATGCCTGGGCATTATTTTAGACTCTGAATTAAATTTTAACTCACACATAAAGGAGCTGACCCAGGCAGCTTTTTATCACTTCTGAAATCCCATAAAGATGCTGAAAAAACATATCCATGCTTATATTTCAAATAGATTAGATTATTGCAATGCTCTTTTTACTGGTCTCCCAAAGCAGTCTATTGAAAAAGTTTGGCTTATACAACTGTTACAACTGTCCTGCTAGACTTTTGACTAAAACAAGGAAGAGAGAGCATATTACCCCAGTTTTAACTCCACCAGCTCCCAGTATCTTTTAGACTAGTTTTTAAAGTTATTTTACTTGTTTTTAAAGCTCTTAATAGTTTGGGACTTGTTTTATAATCCTTCACAAGCTCTTAGATCTTCCACTGCCAGACTTTTAAATACAATTTTACGCACAAGAAAATAGGTGGTGCAGCGTTTTTTAACTATGCTCCAAAATTTAGGAATACCCTGAGCTATAAGAGACACAGGCTCTGTAAATGACAGCTGAAAATGTATTTATTTAACCTTGCTTTTAATTAATTCTACAATTTTACATTTCTGACTGATTTCTGTTTTTATTTTTATTTTTTAAAATAACTATTTGTATTGTTTAATGTGATTGTCCTTTTTATTTTGCTGTACTATTCCATTTCTTATTGTAAAGCACTTTGAGCTACATGTCTTGTATGAAAAATACTAGATAAAAATACTAAATAAATCTTATTACTATTATTATTATTATTATTATTATTATGGAGAAAAGTTGTAATGCATATCTAACCGACTGCTAAATACATATCAAATCATTACACCATCATCAATATGAAGTAGAATTCCACGTTGAAGAACAGGCATACAGCATTATACATGGCTGCTCACATCGACTTGTCACTGAACTCCATCCACTGATGGCAGGAACCTTCAAGAGGATGATTATTTTTTTCTTATGTTGTAGAAATTGTCATCTAGTGTATTTACTATTTTCATAGTGTGAGGGACTTGCACTGAATGAATGAATCTCTTGATATCATAAATATTTCTTAACTTAAGTGACCAAGTTAACACTAGTGGTTAGTCTTTTTTCTGAAGAGGATAGACATGTCACAGACTATGAAGAGGACTGTTGAAGTGGACAAGGACATTCAAAACCTACTAACAGTAGAGCAGATAACAGAAAAGGAAATGCAGCAGTAGGCTGAGGTTGAGGTTAAGGAGGCTGAGGAGTGGACTACATCAAGTAAGATTTTCCCTGTAGCTACAAAATATTAACTTTCAATTGTTTTTTTTTTTTGTTTGTTTTTTTTTTGTCGTTTTACATTTAAGGAAACTGTGTTAATTGACAATTGAATGTTCTCAATTCTCATCATTATTGTATTATTTTGAAATAAAGCTTCTCTCATTGCTTTTATGTTGGAGTAATTTACGTTCACAGCAAGAGACAGATGTGATTTTCTTTAATACTTGTACCTTCTGTCATTTGTAGACAATAACAGACTGCAAATAGAGGGTTATTGAAAAGGAAAAGTGGAAACTGGAGCAACAGCTTTGTGCAAAACATGGAGGCTGTTGATACAGCAGATGCAGTCCTATGTCAAGATTTCACCACTTAGCCATGCATTATCTGCATTTTTCAGCACTTTATATAACATGAGTCTTTATACATTTGCTCTTTTTAATACGGTTTTTGTCTGACACTATCAGTAATATACTGCATATTTAAATCTCCCTTTGTCTATAGCTCTTAAGGAGTAATAGAAATGTTAATTTGTTTACACTTTTGGAAGTTTGTTCTCATTACTGTTAAAGAAATTCAAGAACATAACATTGTTATAGAACCTGCAGTCCCCTCCAAAGGAAATGGCCTTTGACAAAAATAATGCTGCTCTCTCGACTATGAGAAGAGGATGAGATTCTCATCAAAGAGATGAGGAATCACTGCTGCTACCCAACAGGATCCTAAAAAGCTGTAAAAAGAGAGATCGAGCAGATTGAGAATGACCTGTGTAAACGCTGTAGCTATTTCACTGAATTAGTGACCCCAGTGATCATTATTTCACAAGTCTGAAGACAATTCATCCGATTAAAGGTTTATAACATGTCCATATGGTGTTTTTATAGAATACAAGAAGTGTCATGAGTTAAATAATCAGGCAACACAATGACTGTGCATTTCCACACTGGTACCACAGTGAACCGATGACAGTCTCTTCAAAACAGATTCAGACAGCCAAGGATTCATAGTTCATATAACCTAAGGAACCAATCCCGTCAACTTGCAGAGATGGTAGGGCGGGGCTAAATAAACCTGAAACCTTGTCAGTACAGAGAGTGAGAGTTTGCAATAGTACTCCTCATTCCTCAACAAACTCCTGCATCTGGGTCTGACTGAGGCTCAAACATGGGGCTGAGTCAGGCACAAGGTCTGGTCCAGAATTCTCAACAACGAAGTAAGAGTAGATCTGCTTCCAACCCTAGTTTTGCATTTTTCTTTAACTTTTTTATGTATATTACAATATTAATCATAGCAGAATTTTTTTTTTTTTTTTAATACTTTAAAACATGTCTGGAGAGGAACTTTAATGGTGACACGTGTAGTATCTCTATCATCTTTCTTATCGGTTTAATATTACGACTGTCCCCCTTCTATACTTCTATACTGAATATAGAATTAATTGAAATTGGTGAGAGGTATTGTCTTTGCAATATATCTACATATGATGCCCATATAGTTTGAACAGAAACAAAGTCACATTAATAACATAAAATCTCTCTCATATAATATATGAAAGACATCAGCAAACACATCAGGTGGTTAATAGTTGAAATGCTGCACTTGGGCTTTAGAGACCACAAGCTTTTATTGCCTCCTAAAAATATCGGACACACTGGCACGTAGCTGAGATGAATAGAAGGGATCTGAATAATGCAGAGTGCCTCCATGTACTACAAAAGGGGCTTGATTTGGCTGATTACAATTTATAAGTATGTAGCAATGGCATGAAATTACAACAAACACTACTGTGATTATTACTCATTCAGCAACATAATTAGTTCAGTGCATTTAGTCAACATAACCATTTAAAATGATAACAGTGGAAAATAATACAAGTCCAGGTTTGTTAGCAGTTGCATCGGCCAGGCAAATGTAAAGCCTATGCCTTTCTCCAACATTACTGCTCTAAATCACCCTCATCTCAGAAGAAAAAACAAACAAACAAAAAAAACTCTTCAACAAAAACAACAAAGACTAGAGCAGGATTGTTTGAAATAATACCAGCCCTGTGTGTGGTCGTTACAGAGAAGATATGTTGATTAGAAACACATTTGTGATATGTAACAAACAAACGTAATCAGGGAGAAGATATGTTTGCCTCAATATCTCATTGAGAACGCTGTGTAGCTGTACAGGATAGTCTTTTTTAAGAGACTGGGTTTCAAAAGCCCCAACGAGCAGCTCCCAGTGCACATTTCTCTCCCACACACAAATATCGCTACCTCCACTCCTGCGTCTCTCTCTCTCTCTCTGTGTTCCACCAGAGCTCTCTCACTCAATCCCTGTCTCCCTCCAGCCTCTTTCCACCCACTCTCTCTCTTTTCATCTCTTCCTTACACACTCATGGCCTCTCTCCATTTACCCCTCCGTCCTCAAACTAATTGAGGCAGGTGGCTTCTTTTATTCCCTCTCTCCAAACCTCTCAGCGCTGCAGTTGCCAGGCATCTCGATTACATTCTGTGTGTGTGTGTGTGTGTGTGTGTGTGTGTGTGTGTGTGTGTGTGCGTGGGTGTGTCTTTCTTTGTCTTTGTGTGTGAGTGTGTGTGTGCCTGTCTTTGTCTGTGTGTGTGTGAATGTGCACCTTTATTGGTGATTCTCCTTTTGTATTCAATCTGAATCCACTGCTGTTGAGTCTATGCATGTTTTGTGCGTGCGTGGGTATGTGTGTGTCTGTTTGTGTGTGTGTGTGTGTGTGTGTTAGTGAGTCGATGAACATTAAAGTGAGATCCTAATGGCTCTTTTCTCTTCCAGCAGTGGCCTCTCCAAACGCCACTCTTTGGGCCTCAACATGCAATTAATCAATTCAGCTTGGTAAGAGGACCTATTTATATCTCCACACACACACACACACACACACAGAATGACAAAATGACAGAATCTAATGCTTGCTCTTGCACACAGTTGGGAACATGGCACCCTGCAGAGATTGGGGGGACAGAGTGAGACAGATATAGAGATATAAACAAAGACAGAGAGAGAGAGAGCGAGAGAGAGAGAGAGAGAAAACTTAACTACTATGGATTCTGTCAATTAAGGGGGATGCTGACAAAGCTAACAGTGCCATAAATGGCTCCCATCAAGCACTGATGCATCGCACCAATCAGCCAACAGAGGGAACAAAAGTCAACCCGCTGCTCTCAACGCTGCGTCTTTTTTTTTTTTTGTGTCTGTTTAATAAAGCTTCGCTCATTTGCGATGCAATCATATCTAATCTCTTAGTCATCCTTTAGTTGCATTTGACACAGTTGTCAGTGGCATCCATTGTTTTTTTCCAAAAGATATCCCATCATTTGTTGTTTTGATGGCGGTGGTGGAGAGCGCTGTCTGAAAACATCCGTCCTAAATCTCCCCTTGGTGTTTTAAACTCTAGTGACCATGAAGGCCACAACATATGATTCACATCATTTTCACATTCATCAAACCATTCAGTGGCCTCTTGTGCCCCCGTGGATAGGGGCATTGTTGCCTGTTTCTCCACTCATATTTTTCAGGTTTTTCCTTTAATTTGTCAGCCTGTGTAGGCCACAGATGTAACCTCTGTGACATCACCCACAGATTTCTGAAGAACTGTTTTGAAGCTCAGAATGGGCTGCTCCACCATTGCCATCTTGGCAGTGCACTAATCCAAAAATGGGCAAAGAGGTGAGGAGCCGAGACTTTGGTTCATGCCCCTTTGTGGCAAGCCTACGTTCACTCACCTGTCCCTCAAAGCGTCCACGCCCTTGATTATGGAGAACTTTAAGCCTTAATAACATTTAAATGAATGGGTTATATAGAAATTCACACCCCGCACAGTTGTCATAAAGGGGGGAAATTAGCTATGGAGATCTATGGGGAGTGACAGGCTTTTGGAGCAGCAGTTTTTGAGAAGTAGCTTGTATCCATTATTCATTTTCTTTTTTTTTTTTTTTTCCTGTGAATATAAAGCTGATGTGACCAAAAAGCTCTAATTTTGTTTCATCTGTTCAAAGGACACTCTCCCAAAAGCATTGTGGCTTGTCAACACGCATTTTAGCAAAACTCCACTCAGGATTCTTTTTTTATGTTTCGCTCTTCCCGGGTTCTTGCATTCATTCAGAAAGCAACATATGGTGCAACTGGACACTGCTGTCCTTTGATCTAACCACAGCTTCTTTGTTTTATTCAAAGGCAGACCAGTAGGCATGACCAAAAAAATGTTCAATTTCAACACTCTTCAGTATGAATGGAACATTGTTTCAATGAGATGAGAGGGAGACAACATTTTTAGTCACATATGTATGTACTGTACACAGACAGCCTACATATTAACAAGGCAGAGATCATCAAAACAACGAAAATAAATAAATAAAAAGTTATTCAGTGAGGTGAAATGTAAACAATATATCGTAACTGAAATAGAATAAAATGCTGTAGAAATTATTTCCAAATGATAAAATAAGGGCAACCTATGATGAACACACTGTTAGGAATATGTGATATAAAGTTAAGTTAGCAGTAGTCATATTCAATGATTGTCTAAAAAAAAAAGAGGGTGCAGTTTCTAATTATCACATTATTCTGAGCTGCACTGTGGAAATAAAAATGTAAAAGTATCAACACTGTAAACGATGCAATGACAAGACAACTATAATTGTTCTGTATTCGGCAGCACAGCTGTTTGGCTTTAAAACAGAGCTTCTAACAGTGTCGATTACAGAGAGCCGGGAATAGTAGAATCTTTCACAGCTATAAAAATATATATTGTTCTATATTACTTGTCCCTGCAGGATGTCTATGTCAGGCTGCTACCAGTGCCCTGATTGGTCAGTAGGCAGGCTGACTGATCTGAAGTAAACCTGTACCACTTTGTGGCATAGGCTCCAGATCAGATTTCTGAGCAGCATCCAAAAACTGTAACATATGCTTCCTAGCTCACATTCAGATCACAGCTCATGTTTCATGACATGACCTGAGTATGAAAGACAGAGGACTGGATATAACCATCCTGAGTCTCAGAATTACTTTTCATTAATAAACAGACTAAAACACAGAGGAGTAGAAAGGCTTGAGTTTGATATTCAGACATTTGAAGAGGTTTATCCTCAGTAACTTTTCATTATTCTCAGCAGATTAGTTGTGCAGTGAAGGAGAAAGCTCCACTGATGTTGCATGAAAGCATGGATCCATCCTGCCTTGTATCAACGGTTCAGGCTGGTGGTGGTGGTGTAATGGTGTGGGGGATATTTTCTTGGCACACTTTGGGCCCCTTAGTACCAACTGAGCATTGTTTAAACACCACAGCCTTCCTGAGTATTGTTGCTGACAGTGGCCATCCCTTTATGACCACAGTGTACCATCTTCTGATGCTGCTTCCAGCAGGATAATGTGGGATAAGAGCCTAGTTCAATAAAAAAATAAACAAAAATTATTCAGGAAGATAATGGATCTTTAAAATGCAGCTTCTTCCCTGCTGAATCCCCTCTTTGTAATTTTGGCTGACAATCTGGATTGTTTTTTTTTTTTGTTTTGTTTTTTTCAAACAAAACCTAATGAATTGTTTAGTTATGACATTATGTATGGAGTGGAGTGTTACATTTACACTTTGTTGTTAATGTAGCCAAATGTGACACAAACCACCCTTGGAGGTGGTTTGTGTGATTGAATCTGTCCTTGAAAGTCTGTAAAATGCCAGTGAAATTAAAAATTAGTGTGCAAATAATGCCCCTGATAATTAGGAGTAGCTACCCTTCACCTCGGCCATTTTCCACAAATAGGACATTTTTTATTTTTTTTGTCTGTGGTGATATTCCTCTAGCATGAATGTGACCAGTGTCCCCTGTGGACTGGCACAGTGAGTCATGTTCATTCTCATTGTGTTGGAGGGAATAAAAAAAAAAAAAACAGCAAAATATACAACACCAGTTGCATCCAAAATACTCACATGACCACTGAATGTACAAAAATATACAGTCAATAACAAACTAATACTAATACGAATTCTAATACAAATCAAAGTGGTACAGTGAAGTGTATATAGTCTCATATATTATTAAATGCAATGCAGATTTCTTAATGGAATACGCTCTCTCTTTTAGATGGTCATTTATGGAAGCAAATAATTTCTAGTGTCATCATTTCTAGCATTGAATTTTCTTGCATTGAAAGTATGTATCTGAATTTTTCTGCCTGAATTTAACTTCAGATTTCGAGTATTTCATTTTCACTTTTATTTTTCAGTGTTCACAAATTCAGAATCAAAATGTAATGCTGACTTTTTGAACAAATATTTTCACCCCATGCGTCTGTCACCTTATTAGTCAGTTTAAACTAGTGCTTGCACAGTGACTATGTGGAGGTGTGTTAGCACACCGTGTGGGCAGCAGCTGCTGTTGTTTTCAGTTTTTTGCTCTGGTATCAAATTTGGTATCAAAAATCGTGGAATTTCAATGGTACCAAAACTCTGGAACTGTGACATCCCCAGCGGGTATGCAGCTATGGCAACAACCCAAATGACAGCACTTTGGTGAGTGCAATGACTTTTTTATTTGCCTTTTTGTGTCGTTAAATATCTGTAAACACTAAAATGTTCAGGTTTACAACATTTGCTACCAAAGTGTCCTTTCTTCGGCACAGTAGTTAAATTAACTTGTTTTCAGACTTTACACAGAGGTTTATCATGTTCTGTGCCACTCATTATTACCTAACCCGACATAAAAACATGAACAATGTACCAATCAATCAATGTGCTGTTGTCAAGGCTGTTGTGAGTCTATGAGTCATGGGCAAGTGTCATAGATTGATGCTGGCTCCTCTATCTGACAGAACCTGTCAATACACTAAGTGTTAGGTGCCAGGCCAAAGACACAGTGGGTCTTTTCTACAGAGCTCCAGGATGCTAGCCATGTGCTGAAATAAATGTCCCCCGCCCTGATGTAAATGCCTATAGTGTGCGTGCATTGCCACATGCATGTGTACGAGCATGAACATGCGGAACAACTAATGGTGATATGGAAAATATCTTCACCCTACCCATGTATTATATTGATTTAGCTAACTTGTATATTTTTATAAGAAAGAGAAGAGAAACAAAGCAGTATGAACAATCAGGTGACTCAGCAAGCTGACTAAAGTATACAACTTCATTACTTGAGAAAAAGTACAGATATTCCTGGTCAAATATGACTCCAATACAAGTGAACATTGTTCAGTCATTTTTTTTTTTTTTTTTTTTTTTTACTTGAGTTAAGTACTGGAGTACTTACTTTTAAAAAATATTTAAGTATTCAAAATAATATTTTTCTATGTTAACACATTGTTGTATTGTTACATTTACAGAACCTAATGACTCTGAAACAACCTATTGACTGACTGACTGAAGAATCTGTAGAATAAAAAGCTTTTTGAATTCAATACAATTGAAATAGAAAAAAAAAAAAGCAATCAGGATGTGTCTCAAAGAAGACAGCAGGAAACTGACCTCACCTTGTCTCATTCCGTTTCTACTCAAATTGCAGTTATTTTTCAGTCAAAGGAAGCCACGGTTCAATTAAGTTTATACACACATTGGTTTTAGAATTCCCTTCAGGTAGACATTCAAAAAGCTCTCTGTTGGTCTTTTTCATCACTTTCTAGATGAGTTTGCTCAGAGGACAAAATCAAACTCATTAACTGTCTGTAACGCCACACCAAATAAATCTGTGTGAAGGGATCAGCGATTTGGACATGAGGTGATCATTTGCAGTATGTAATAACGATGCTAAAGGGACCGTGTCAAAATCACTGTGACAGTAATTGAAAACTCTTCAAGGGACACTTGAAACAATGTTTCCCAGATGATAATACTGACATGCTTTGTCCTGTGTGGTAATGTGGGACTTGTTTGTTACACATATTTGATGGAATCCTTTAAATTTGGTGCAGTGGTGCTGAGGCTGTGAGCTTTTCGCCCCTGTGATATTAAATACAACTTGTAAAACAACTATCTCCAAGCATAAATCAAACTGAACTGATGAGTTTGTTCCCTTGTGTCAGGCTCTCTACTAAGTTTTTCTTTGGTTCTTGTGGAGCTTTAAGGACGTGTTTGAGCCAGACCCAGACTCGGGAGTTTTTTAAGAGATAAAACACATCGGAACGATAAGCATAGTTATTTGTTTATGTTGTTTGTTAATTGTAACTGGCAGTCACTGACACAGGGTTAGTGGTTGTGCTAATGCAAACTCTCGCTCTCTATACTGACAGGGTGTCTTGTATTGTATGTCTTTGTATTGAATAAAAATCATCATATGGATATGTTAACAAGGTTAAAAACCTGATTCTCATCAGAGGGGGTCTTGTAAAGTTTGATAAAAGAACCCACATACCTGGAGGTTTGGATCAAAGATGGAGGTGATAACCAGTCAGGGAAGGCCTACAGAAGGCCTCTCAATTATATTTGATTTGATTTGAGTTCACAAAGTCAGCACTGTGGTTTCCTTATATAGAGCACATTCCCCAGTCTGTCTGTCTGACCCTACTTATTAACTTCCTGTCCAGACGATGTTTAGTGTTTCCTGTTCTTTTTTGAAATTACTGTTGTGGTTTTACCTCTGTCTTCGTCTTTTTTTTCTCCTGTTCCATCTGTGTCTCATTAGTTAATTAGTTCCCTGTGTATATTTAACCTTGTGTTTCACCTCTTGAGTTGCCAGAACGTTATGCTGACTAACTGTGGTTTTTTTGTGTGTGTTTTTCTTGACGTTCAGCCTGCTCTCTGGATCATTTTCTAGATTTGTTGTTTCTGACCTTAGATTTCCCCACCATCTTGTAAGCCTTTGTTTCCTTTACTTAAATTAAATCAGTGAACTGCGTATCCTCTGCTCAGCATCTGAATTTGCATTTGGGTCTCTCCCCTGTGTTTTGTGACCTCATTTGCACCAGTTATGAACATCTAGATGTTTGACGCATACGTGTGCAAAATAGTTGAGCAAGAAAAATAATTTTAGAAAAATGCTGTTTCAGCTGTGAATGGACTGTCAGTACCAGATGCTTCAACTTACTACAGAGAACTGAAAGCCTGCTCTCTTCTTCTTTTTTTTTGTTTTTTTATTGTTTTAGATTTGATATGCAGCCAGCAGTGTAATTTCAACTTCTCTCTCAGCCCTTTTTTTTTCACATGACTTCTATCATTCTGTCCACACAACTCTGTGAATGCTTCGAGTGAGGAGGCCTTCCTCTTAGTGTGGTTATCCCCATTTGTATGATTCATTACACCAAGACTACAAAGACGCAAAAACACACATGATTCGTGATCTATCAAGTAGAGAGGGAGAGCTTAAATGGAGAAGAGTGGCGTACGGTTGTACCAACAGCAGAGAGAAAAGAACGGGACAAGATAAAGAGATACAGACATTAAAAACCAAGAAGTAAAGATGAAGATAGATGAGCAGGCAGAAAGAGAGTTCAAGGTGCTCATTAAAATGAAGGGAATAAGCCCAGGCTTTGATTCAGTGCACTGAAAATGTCAAAGGATCTTGAGATGAGATGTGTTGCATGCTAGTACGCTTACCATTGGAATTCTCATGATATTCTACAAATCATGGGAAAGGGGCAAAAAAAAAATTACACCAAGGGTAAAGTTAAAGTAGCCAAATGTAATGTATCAATAGAGAGATCTTAGCCTAGCTTGAAGGAGGGCAGGCACACATGATATGACTCTGTGTGCAGAGGCCAGGGTCCTTTCAAGTATTGTGCTACTGACCATAACTGGAAAGGATTATATAGCTCCATGAGTCCAAGGGTATCAATTCTGGAGGAATCAGTTAGCATTATTCCATGGATGCCCACATTATACAAAAGCAGAACAATCACATAAAGAGAGGCTGAAAATCCTCTGTGCAGAAAACTCAGAGAGCTGGCAGGAGCAAACACAGTGAACATGGCTTGGAGTCAGTGATAAGCCATTAAGAAGGTCACGCTTAGGACATTCAGTGTTTATGAACCAAAGGCTTTGTATTCTCCGCCTGTTGATTCAGCTGCATGTTGGCTTTGCTGCTGGTTGCTTAGTCTGTATAAACGTCTAAGCCTTGACAAATCATACATTTTTTTGTAAATTCATGTTTTTAAGTAATTGAATGGTGAAGCTGAATTTGAAACGATGTGGATGCACATTGATCAGAAAGTGCTGAAGTGGATTACCGCACGGCTACTGCGTCTCCCAGGAATCAGAACCAGTGAGAAGTTGTATCTTTGCATGGTGTTATGCGACACCTACATTTGTGTTACTGAGAGGGTGAAAATACCCCTGTTGTTTGAATTGTGCAACTTGTTGTTGCATCTTTCCAGACTTAATTGATGAAAATCAGTTGGATGAACTGTTTGAAAGCAGTTTGCTGAAGTTAAAATGCTCATTTTTGGTCTTGCGTAAACGAGACTAAAATGTGCAGAATTTTAGTTGTGTAAAAACTGACAAAATAAAAGGGTGAGGTTGACTACATATCTAAGGACTACGACTAAGGCAAAATTTAAAAATAGCTGACAAAATTAGCACAGTTTTTATTTTCTGATTTTGAGTTCCACCTCCAACAGGGTGTGGGTTATGGGCAGAAATTTGTTCCACTGAACTGACACTGAATTTGAATTTTTTGTATTTGAATTTGAATTGCTCAACTTGAATAATTGTATTGAAAAACTGAACCTGAATGGTATAATTTGAAATTGAATGTATTTGTTTGAAACTGAATTTAAATAAACTTGAAACTGAATGTAATATTATGAAATTGCATTTGTTTGTTTGCTCTGAAACTGCATCTGATCCTCACTGAAATTCGACTTTCTGAATTCAGTTCTCCCAATTCAAATGCAGTTCTCAAATTCAATTTCAGTTCGCTGAGACAAACATCTGGCTCCTTAAGAGCAATCGAGTTCAGATTAACAGACCATTGATTTCACGTCTTTGAAATCTCGCGCAAATATGTAAAATCCCAGAGACTTTCTAAGGACCTGCTGGAGCTGGAGTACATTTGGACAACATCTCATTATGTCGCAGGAAGGAAGGCTGGATTCACAAGTTTGTATAAACCTATATAAAAAGAGGCTTTTTTTGTTTTTTTTTGTTTTTGTTTTACAAATGGCACCGTAGCTGTAGCTGTTGTAATTTTGATTTTGCAGATTACGTGGTCCATGAACGTTTAGGCAATTTTTTTTTTGTTGTTTTGAAACAGAAATGAAAAAACGAAAAAGAAAACTGGCTCATGCTATTAATTCAAACACCCACAACAAATACACCAACAATAGAAACAGACACAGGTCTTGTGTATTTGTTCACAGAAAAACTTGAGAGTGTGAAATTAACACACTTTTGAGCCATAGTGTGAAATTAACACACTTTTGAGCCACAATGTTGACTGCATGGCTCAAACACACACACAGTCTGCTAGAACAGGCAGAAAATGAAGTGAGGTCCTGATGCATAGACTTTGTATGGCATCAATAAAATTAACTTTTTAAAGGTGGCCCTGATTTTAATTTATAATACCTGGGTATGAAAGGGAAATAAGAAGGCAGATGTGGACAGGTAACCAGCAGCAAGGGAAGATTTGTAAAGACTGTGGGCTTCTCTGAACAAAATATTAGTTAAGAAATTGTCTATTAGAAAAAGTGCAGAACAAAATAGCATCACAGTTTAAAAAACATAGTACGCTGTAGTGAAGGAGAATAAGAGATTGAAATGATGAGGTGCTGGAGTTTTTATATCCCTGCCTACATGGTATGCACTAAATTGGTCAACCCTGTGTAGATGTCATATGTTATGGATGGAGATGAAGTAAAGTGTGGACAGTGAGAGAGATGATAAACAAAAAAGTCAATATGTTAAGTGATAAGCAGCATCAAAGTTTATCCCAGTGAAAAACAGTTCTTCAAGGCAGACAGACAGTTTAGTGGTGGAAGGAACTTTAGCTGATATGACTGGAGTAAGGCCAGCTGAGAATTAAGACAGCCGTCTGTTGAAACATACTCAATACAATACAAGTGATTGAGAGCAAAAGAAGGAAGAGTCATAAACAAGTGAACAAAATGCAGCAGCTGGCAAGACTTAAGCAGAGTAAGGCCATATGCAAAGGTTAGTTTGGTCTGGAATTTAGCAGAGGATGATCAATATACCCGCTTTACGATAATTATATTTACTATAATTCAGCTGTGAGTAGTAAAGAGAATGCAGATATGCTTGCAAAGGTATATCAGCTGGGTGAGAGAATGTGTGCAAAAATTAGGAGACAAGAAAACATTATTGACAGAGATTAAGCCAAGTAGCAGTAATAAAATACAGCTCTACATGGATTTATTTAAGATTTAAATTAAAAAGTTTGTTGTTGCAAGTTCATGGTTCATTAAATGTATCTCTTAATTTATGCCAATGCTGTGTATTATGCACAAACAGTTATTAGTGAAGTATAGTAAACAGGAAATTGTGACTATGCTGGATATTCATTGACCAATTTTATTTTGAAAATATCACATAGGTTTTCAGCTATTTGGAATCACCTAATTTGTTTGTTTCCATTAGTTATTTCATAATTTTCATTTTCAACATTTGCTTTATATTGTTGAGTTAAAGCAGCAGACATGATGCACAATCATTTTGAAGCTTTGAAGCTTAGTGGATTGATCTCTTAATGTATGTAGATATATATGATGATATATATCAAATCTGGCCAATACACAGAAATGATCTGACTCATCAGGGATTTTAACCCATGTTTCAGGTGCACTTTCAGTTTGAGCTTGGTTTATATACATTTTTTTAAAAAGTGATAAACTGTGTTAAAGCTGTGTTTAATGTCACCTGTGTCATTGGTGGGACTATACATTCCAACTTAAAAGACTGGGTTGGGGCATGGAATCAGGAAGAGTCTAATAAAATGTTACATCAACTTGCAAGCACTCAACCTGTGAGACAGAGAGTAGTAGTAGTGAAGTGACAGTACCAAGTTGCTGGTTCACTCCTTTAACCCTCTGGGATCAGCAATCCCACCAGAATGACCACCAACTGCTTTGAAAACTCTACAAGGTTTTGTTGTAGAAACATAAAATACATCCTCATTAGAAATTGAATTTATTTTGTAGAACTATGCAATAGGAATTAAAAAAAAAAATGCATTTCAGTCGGTCAGAAGCAGCTGCTGATGGCCCACCCTTTTGCAAATAGAGTCATGAGTATATGATAACAGCAGTGGAATTTGGCTGTCGTTATTGGCATTGGCACCTTGGCTTACCCCCGAGCCTCCCACCAACCAGCGGCCTCCAGAGGCATGAGCTTAAGTTTGTATTTGGTGGGTTGGTTGGTTGGAGGCCTGATCGCAACAGGCTTGTGCTCATCATACAAAATGCTCCATAGCACACCTGTGCAAGATTCCAGCACAGGTGCGGCGGAGCATGAAAAACAAATTCACAGCTCATAACTAAGTAGTTGCTGTGAGAACAGAGGATATTGACAGCGCAGGGGGAGACAAGACAAGCTATTCAGTCCATCAGGGGTAAACTGAGAAATAGCCACAAATCTGTTAGATTGTCATTCATTCCCATGCTGCTCAGAGGAGTCAGAGGCATCTCTCCCTCTCACGCACAGGCAGGTGAGTGTGAGTGAGTTACTATGGTTACCGGGATGCTCAGTATCTCTGTTGCTCTGAAACTTTCTCATGCTTCCCAGTGACAGGTTTTTAGGTTAGTATACCTTTACAAACTCATAAATGTAATTGTACTTAAGTACTGAAATCTGGTAATGAGTAATGAGTCCAGCTGCCACAGGAACCTGTCTGCAAAATAAACAAGTGGCAATGGAATTATAGCTTATGGCCATTTCACTGTGAGGCCATTTTATTAATCCACAGTGTTTGTGCTTTGTTACAGCAGTAAGACAGTGAGGATGACCTTGTGAGTACTGATAAAAGTTACCCTCAAGTTTAACATTGTTTTAATGATCGTAAATCATATTGAGATGTGTGTGTAGGAGTGATATTATATTTATTTTTAGAAATATGATTTATAAAGCGTAATATCGTTAGCAGCTAATGTTGAGCCTAATTTTCCCCGACGTTGATCATGTTCTGTGTTCAACAGTGTTGGCCAGATGGGCTTCACAAGATAAAACCCTTTTTTGTGCTCATGTGTCTGTTGTTGGGCCTGTTGTTTGTTGACTTTAGCAACTTCAAGCTAATGCTAGCTAGTGTTGGGGAGTGGAGGAGAAGCATTGAGGCGAGACTCTCAGAAGACAGAGTGGTTTTCTTTAAAAAACTCTCATTTTTAAGTTACATTATAGTACTTTCACACATTGCCAGTAAAAAAAGTTATTAATACATGTAAATCTTACATATAGCACCTTTAAATGTGTCTGGACGCTTACTTCATCAGTATTCACTGTGTGGGATACAAGTGAGTTTTTGGTTTGCGTGTAGTGTCTTTGAATCAATATGCTGTTTTGTACTTCAGAGCATAATCCACCATATTTGTGGTAGCTGTCTGTAGTTTACATGGAGCAGCCCCTGCTAAATCCACTTTTCGTTCCATGACACTATATATCTGAAAGCACAAGTCTCTGCTGCCTCGTCTTCAGCCATTTTGCACAATACATTAGTTAAAATCACCATTGGAATGGGTTCTACCTAGAAGCAGAGCATTTGGAGGCGAGATAAAACTCTTAGTGCTCTGTTCTCCCCAGGAGGTTGTCTTAAACCCACTGCTTCTCAACGGCCTCCTCCTCTTCAGTCCTGTCCTCAAGCAAGTAAAGCAATCACTGACTTCCTCTGATCCAGCTTTATTCTCAACATGTTATTTCCTCCTTTGCATGTGAGATGCAGTGCCCCAAATTCCTGCACGATCGCAGTCTTTTATCTGCTTCATCTGAGCATCACATCCGCTCTGTAATATTAATTAAGTGCATTGCTTTGTCTTCATGTGAACATGAAAGAGCTCATGTTGGCTGACACCAAGGAATAACAAATACATAATACATTTTCGAAAGGCTCTGTATTTACTCTCAGGTCAGTGATAGGACTTTAACCCTGCACGGTAAGTGTCATTTGCATTTTCATGAAATTAACTACACCATATGAAACTGTTTATTGAATAACAATTCATGTTATTTTTTCTTGTTTGTTCCTCTGCTTTGTGTGTAGCAGTGACACTGACATTCATGCACACTGACATGGATAAACATACATGGTAACAGTGTAAATTAATATTCGTCGCAGAAGTCTGGCGTTTGTTATTGTTAGTTTTAGTTGGTAGTTTCGGCTGGTGCCTCGGACAAAGAACAGCTGTGATGTGTTGACTGATTGAGACATTGATGTGTTCAGTCACCAAGGAAACAGAGGTTGCGCTCATCTATTGTAAAAGTTAGTGGTAAAGGTACTTTTACCTGTTACCTGGCAGTGGTTGCACATGCAGATGCAGCTCATGGAGCGAAGATTTTTGTCGTTTTAGGAATTAGATATTTTTCTAATATGCAAAACAGTTTACATATTACATTATAAAACTTTAAAAATAAACAAAAAAAAAAACTTTGCTGTCTGATGGGAGTCACACTGTGGACGTTTTTAAGTTTGGCTACAAACTGAGGCTTGTTTCTGCAAAATGTGCAGCTTAATGAAGAGGAAAAGAAATATAGTGCAGCAGTGTGTTCACCTGTCACACCGAGGTGAGTTGTTGTTGGACAGAGCTGAATGAGTCAGAAAACGAGCTACACCGTCTCTGCAGCATGTCTGTCCGGACAAACTCACAGGGTGTGTGGAGGCTGCGGTTATTACACAAGTTCTATTTCTTATTAATCTCATCACAGATATCCCTGTGCACTTAGTGCCGGCTACTACTCAAAAAGCACATACGTTGTACATTATTATTGCACATATTAGTCCGTTGTTGTGAGTTTTGGGGCAGCACAGGAGTGTGAACAAGCCCACACCCCCCCAAATGGACCTTTTTGTGCTGGTAATTCAGCAGGTGCACTCAGCTCAATCTTGACATGTTAATAGCTGTTCAATTAAACTCATGTTATATCAGTAGAGACCGTAGCTGAAGCATCAGCAGAAACATCAGCCCTGGTGTGTAGTCTTTCATGTGTGAACAACCACTCGAGTAAAGACCAGTGGGTCTAACTGTGTGAGTCCACTGAGCAAGACCACCAACAAGGTAGACAGTCTTATTAGCTCTGAACAAAATAGCCTACTTAGCATTGTAGCTATGCGCCTCCACTACATTACTGCTGTTTCCAGTAAATTCAAAAAGTATCACTATGCCAACAGACAATAACATCTGGCAAACCTCTGGCCACTGCAACTCTGCAGTTAACAATGCTGATTTCATCCCTGCCTATGCTAACCAGCTATCCCTTCAGCTTCTGGTGCTCACTGAGACTTGGATCCAACCAAAACACACTGCTCTATCATGTCATTTACAAAGGGGTGGATTCCTGGACATGGCTGTCCGCTCCTCATCCAAAGTGATATGAACATCCAGTGAGACAATCTGAGCTCTGCGGACTTCCTGTCCCTGATGTACTCATTCCACATAAAACGGGTTTGCAGCCCTCCAATTCACAAAGCTGGGAAATAATTTGATCTCATTCTCATCCGGCATTGTGCTGCACCTCTCTGACCACTGGCAACTGCTTCACTGTATGCCTCCAGGAAATGCTGTCCATTCCACTACCTCTAGTTCCCACTACACCATTGTGCCAGCAACCACGTGTGATAAATGCTTCAAGGTCTTTGGGAACATTTCCAACCTGATTCAAACAGGCAGGTCAGTCTGGTAACTCCTCTGCTCAAAAAGCCGTTACTCAACCCTGCTTGAGTGGAGAACTATCAACTGGTCTGGTTTCTTCTAAGTCCAAAAGGCATTTTTTTTAAACAGGTCTCAAAAATCCTTCCACACAACTTCATCCAAATCAGTCAGGCTCAAAGAGCCTTCAGTCAGGCTTTAAGCCTCTCCACCGAAAATGACTCTGTTGTCTGTGACAGAAGCCCTAAGGACAGCTAGAGCTGCAGTCCACAGTTCTTGATCTGGTCTCACTTCAGTGTGTCATGACAAGGGCAAACACCCTCATCCCAGCCCCTCCCCACAGGAGTGCCCCATGGATTGACACTGGGGCTCCATCTCTTTGCAATATACACCACCTTGGGTCCAATTATCTGCTTTGCTTGGCTTCTCATATCACTGTTCCAGTTAAATTAGGCCAATATAATAACAATATTCCAGATTTACCCACAAAAGTAAGGAGGTATAAGGGAAACTATTTCACTGTGTTTGGCAGTGCAGTAGGATACAGTCTTTTTGATGGGGGGTTTAAAAAAGGCAATATAAGAGATTATATCAAAAGACATTCCCATGGATCCAAGGTTTTTTTTTGTTTTTTTTTTTAAATAATTTTAAACCTATACCCAAAAGACTTCAAGTATGCCAAAGGTAAACAAATAATGATAAATATGTGTCTCTTGCCTGCCAAAAGATTGATTGTAATGTTTTGAAGAAAGACCCCAGAAATGTCCCTGTCTTTAAGAATGAATGAAACACAGACTGGAAAGAAAGATCTGGCAGCAGAACAGGCAGACAGACATGTCACATTGTGTTTGTTTTGGCCAAGAGGGGGCTGGCTGCTCTCTGTGGCAGCTTCATATCACTCTTCACTCTCTTTAGAGAAAACCGCTTTGTGAAACTCGATCAGAAACTAGCAGGGGCCAAGTGAATCCACAACATCACAAAAAAATCTCTGTATCCACTGCAGTGAGAGTGAAGAGGAAAGAGAGGAGGAGGACTGGATATTGTGAGAGTGAAGGAGGAGGAAACATAAAGAAATGATGACAGAGCTGCCAATTTATAGATATATAGATACTCTATGGTCATTGCACTGATAAAACAATACAAGGAAACTTAGTTCAGCAGCACTCCATATAGCAGCATCCTAAAATAATAATATAATATCCTAAAATAATAAATAGTTATAATCCCTAAAATAATCTAATAATTAATTAATCTAATCATTAAAATATAGAAATGAGGCAGGCAACGGGAATGAGAAAAGTATTTTCTCTAATATTGTCTATTCATTATTAAAGACTGGACAGGAAGTGAGAAGGAACTAGTGACAAATCAAAAAGTAGGGAGGACGTTTACAGAGCTCATCAGTTATGAGGAAGGAGTTGACATGTTTTGAATGAACCATGTGATCTCACTGTCCACCGACTCAGCTCGCTCACAGGCAACCGGCAAGACTGCGAGCTAAGAGAGCTTTTTTCACCACGTCAGTGACAATCCTTTACAGTCCTGACTACAAAATGTGAGAGGGGAGTACAGAGAAAATAGAAAGTGGCTCCGAGTGACTGAGGAATGTTAGCAAGTTTGTTTTTTTTCTTTATCACTCGCTCTTGACAGCCAACCAGGAATTAGCCACATTTCAATCAAAACATGATGACAGTTGCAGCTGTCACTGTCAATCAAATCTTGATCAAACCGGTCACACTCTGAGGAAGCAATCAGTCTCATAATGCATAATTCCTGAGGATGTTATTTCTGTACTTTAACTTTTTATTGTTGTATATCATGTATATTTAATATTATGAAGAAATGTTTAATATACACCTACACGCACACACGCACACACACACACTTGGAATACACAAAGGACTACACACCTGTGTTTGCCACTGACCCCTCTAGCTCAGCCCAGCTAAAGATGATTAGTTGGTACAAAGCAGTATTACACATAATTACTCCCATTAGAAAAGTGTGCCGGGGCGATGCCTAGACTCCTCTCCTCCTCTGCTTTTTATTCTACCCCTGCGCCCTCTCTCCTTTCCCAGCCTCTCCTGCTCCCTCTCTCCCCCCGGTCTCTCTGCCACCCACACACAGCCCAGCCTGGCTGGTTGCAGACTGGGAGTTGACATTCTGAGAAACCATTAAAAGTGCTCATTATTGGGAAAGAAAAGGAGGACAGAAATCAAAGAGATAGCTACTTATTCACTGCTGGGGTTCCCTGATCTGTTCTGCACTCATTCCCCAGCTTCTCTACCTTTTTATTTGCATCCTCCATCTCTTTCTTTCTATGTTTCATTCCCTTCTTTGTTCTGTGGCCTCAATTAAGCTTTCCCCTCCAGCTCTTTTATACCCCTGTCAAAAAAAGCTGTTTTGTCTGCTGGAAACACACAAATAAATCATGTTAACAATGTGAAGATGTCTTAGCTGTTAAGACATTTTATTTTCTATGATGATTAATGTAATATTGGTTGTTTTAACTCTGGCCTTCACTGAAGACTTTGTCCACTGGGGACGAAGAGGGTCAGCTGACCTGAACCAGCGAAATGCATCCTGATCAGGTCACCAGGTCTGGTCACCTTTGCTGTACAAGGATATTCATCCATATTTGAAATGTACTCCTGCTTTTTTTTTCATAGCATCCATTTTAATAGTGCCAATGATATTTAGATATATTTGACATTAGGGGCCCCACACCTCCCATGAGAAACTGCAAAACTATACATGCACACAGATTTTTTCCGCATCTGTCATAATGCATCACGTCATGGTCATAAGCTTCTCCAACTACATTAAACCCTCTTAGTTCAATTTAAAAGCAGACAATAAAAGTCATGGACCAGAAACCTATGAGATGGCATCACTGTGGTATCATAAGAAAACAAAACCTTTTAAGCTTTGAGAATTTCATGAATTTTTGTAATATTAAAATGGTCTTTAAATGTCTGAATAATCATGTGCCACCACTGTTTTCCAAATTAGCCATTAGGTATCAGAGCGCACAGAGGACGATCACACGAGCCCACAGCAGTGGCGGTTGTCTTGTCCCAATGTACAAGACCTCTTTCAGTCAGTCTGCTTTCTCTGAAAAGGGGACTTAACTTTGGAACTCCCTACCTATTAACTTAAAACTAGAGACCAATAGTAACATTTTCAACAGAGGACTCAAGCAATGGCTAAAATCTAAACAACAGTGTTCACATGAATAGACTGTCTGGTCATGGTGCCTTTGCTCCATAGCTTATTCATATATTTAACTCTGAATACACCGCTTCTTTTACAGTCCTTGTAATATTTTACATTCTATTGTCCCTCTGTCGTTCATTATTATGTTTTTATTGTTATTAATATTATTGTTGTCATTTATGTTATTGTTATTATCATTTTCTCTTAAAAGCCTCCCGTGAACAAGAACAAGCAAGATGTCTGTTTCGTCCAATGCAATTGTGATGTCCATATATATATCTATATATATATATATATATATAGATATATCAGAATCAGAATCAGAATCAGTTTTATTGCCAAGTATGTTTTCACATATAAGGAATTTTTTCTGGTGATTGGTGCAATTGATCAGCAACAGTGGGGCTCTCTAGCCTTGTTGATAAGGCTAATAGCAGATGGGAAGAAGCTATTCTTGTGGCGAGAGGTTTTGGTCCTGAAGGACCGCAGCCTCCTGTCAGAGGGGAGTGTATATATATATATATATCCCATCCTGCAAAGCACAAGTGTCTTTGCTAGTTTCACACCACCACATTTGTCATTTTGCTGTTCAGCCCTCATGTTGTAGCAATATCAAATGCCCTTGTGCTCATCTGAGCGCCCATGGGCCTGTTGGTCTTAAAATGAGGTGTGGTCAGGTGCATTGCCTGGTGATTGACCAACAAAACCTGTTCTTCAGTCAATGGGGCAGCATTTCACTGTTATTTAAGTTTTTCAAGAGTTTCATAATGAATCCAAAATGTATTTACATGTCTCATAATAAAACATAAAAAAATGTCGAACATTGTGATTTGTGAAGCATAATAATGTGTTTCAGGTTGTGTTCATAGGCCTGTAGTGTGAGTAAAATGTGAGCTGTAGATTGACATCTAGATTGGTAAAGAGAACTATTAACTGTATAAGATAACTCAGAAAACACAATTGAAGTTCTTTCTGTGTAGTCATAAAAAGATAGCATAAAAAGCTAGCACTAGCAGTCACATCACCTTCGTTGTTCCTGTTATGGCTGTCCTAAGGTCTCCTAAAGCAAAGCTGCTGTATGAGCTTTGCTTGTTTTTCCTTTGAAGTGGAAGGCCTCGTCTGTTGCTTCTTGACGGGCAACTTGAGAGAGCTGCAAGAGCCAGAGTTAGGTGACTTTTTTTTTTGTATGTAGCCAAAAGGAGTACAGTGGCCTGAAATTTCCTATCTCTCTCTCTCTCTCTCTCTAATTTCCTGTCAGCTTTCCTCCGTTGACTCTCTAATAATAGTTTAAAATGTCACAAAAGAGACAACGGTCAACTATACAAACAGCATGTAACCTTGGATGAAATCCAATGACAATTTGTACCAATTCATTCACTGTTTTTTATCTAATAGATACACAACCATACACTGAACTGAAAACGTCCTTCTTTTAGTTTATAATGCTTGGTACAGTACCTACTCCACTCATTGAACATACTGAAGACAGCTCTGCTCCATGGTTTCCAACCCTCGTCATTGTTGTTTGGGCCCCATCTGTGATGTTGATTTACACAGTTTCTGATGCATGGGCTAATGGGTTAATCAGAAAATTACATTCAAGACCAGCTGGTTCAGCTGTTAGACAAGTGCTGGAAGGGCTGGAACTTTAAAAGTACTTAACTAGCATGAATGTAAAGTGGCCTCAGTTCCAGTTCTTGCCACTCACAGATCAGTGGTTATAGTCTTTAATAATGGGCCGAATACACGAACATAGATTTGGAAAATGAAACATTACTTTTAAGCTCCAGGAATCGTGGATCAAATCAGGGACAAAAGTAATGTGAGACTGAACAAACGACCATAGATTTGCATAAACGACTCAAGATTTCAGAATAAGCCCCCACAAATCTCCAGAAGTGTTTTTAAGCCCTGAGTGGAACAACCAGCCGCAGGAAAAAAGGTGCAGCTCATTTTGCATTCTGTAATGAGATCAAACCTGTTCAAGTGGAATTTGAAAAGGAACTCCACCATATAATTTATTACCTGTTGTCCTGTCTTTGTTCACAGATAGGTAGGGTGGTTGGTTCAGTGATTATTATAAGAGATGATGATGATGATGAGATGTCCCTGTTGGACATGGGGGTTAACGTCGGCACCTTTGCAGCTGGTCACTGGCTGTGTGGGGAAGGTCCTTTAGCATCATTCATTTAGCCAATGTTACCACTTTGTCTAACTAACAAATGTCTGGTGGTGAAGTTACTGATTACTGTAGGGCAGTGTTTGGCATCTGGTGGCCCAGGGGCCAAAATTGGCTCGCCAGCAATAAAATCTGTCCCTTTCAATTATTTTGATAACTTATTTTTTTTCAATCTCATAATGTCAGACTGACAGTCCCACATTTAGTTATAATGTCCAAAAAGAGAATCTAACCCTACCTGATCCTTATAATAGTTTTAACAATGGTGAGAGTGAATAACAAACACAGTTACACACCAGGCAGCACTGTGGTCAGTGCACAGTGCCTGGTGCTAAAATAGATCTCCTTCATACAGTCACTTCCACTTTAGTGATTTTGCTTACAAAATAAAGGTTCTTCTATTCTGAGCTTTTATTCTGAAAAAGTCACAGGAAGTACCAAAGGTCCTGTTGGTTGCTCAACAGACCTCTGAAACAGTGGAAATGCAATGTGTTATATGAAAAAAATAACACCAGTTCAGTTAATTAGTTAAGTTTCTGCCATTTTTAGACTGTTTCCAATTTTATAGTGGGTGTGTCTTACATGGAATGTTGAAAACTGTGATCCCTAATTTTTTTCCCCCCAAAATATCTGTTAAAATCCCACAATTCCCAACCTTTATGGGCAATTTTTACATACAAATGTGAGTGTGTGTTAGTGGCTCCATCAGAGACTAAGTAGAAATGTAGAAATGATTACTTCAATAGCTACTTATGTAGCAAAGACAAGAGAGGAGCTCACCCTTTCAAACCAATCAGGAACCATTAATGTAGAAATGCATCAGCATAATCTCACCCTGTCATGTCTGAACCACTGTATGTGTGTGTGTCTGTATGGATGTGTGCACCATTGTTCATCATTTTTTTGTGGTAGCCCAGGGCATGTGCACATTGAAAGGCATGTCTGGGTTTTCTTGTCATGGTTCCCGCCCATGATGACATCATTTCTATTATAGGACAGCATTAAATCAAACAAACACTGACTCTCTGGTACTGGGGTCATTCAGGGACGGAGGTGTTGATTCGGTCCGGTGCTTTTTCACATCAGCACTGCCCAGTGAAAAGCTTGTTTTTCCATTTTGGGTGAGTGTCTGTGAATGAAAACTACTATTACTGCTAGCTGCAAAGTGTCCAGGGTTTCATTAGTAAAAGCCTCATTCGTTTTCTGCACAGACATTTGGCCTCATGCAAGAACATTTTCATTTTAATATTCCAGAAGCTTCCAGTTTCCCAGTAGGGCAAGGACAAGAAAGCTCAAACTGAAAAGTCCACAAAGTGACATTCAATCAAAGACCAAGACAAAGGGTGAAGAAAACAAATGTTTCAACTCTGAGAACAATGGGGCCTTTTAAAATGTTAAAACGCTTCCTACTTTGAGTCATTATCTCATATTCTCCTACTGTATTCTTCTCCTTGTTTCTCCTCTTTCAATTGTGCTGTCTTTCTCCATCTCCCTCTTTATCCATCACACTGTGAGGCCTTAGTACCAAGCCTCCATTGTATGGTGCAAAAGATGTCACACACAATACCCCTCTGAACGCACATACACACACACACTCACACGGTGTGCTTAGCCTACTGTCTTGTGCATTATATCCTTCCTAGCTTATGTCACGGAGCTTTCTCACTCCTAATCTACAGTGAATGGAGGAGGAGGAGCAGCGAGGAGAATCAGCAGAACACACAGCCCGTCCCAGCTGCACTCAGTGATAGGGAAAGGAATCGTCTGATAGGCCTCTTTTTTGACAAAGTAAAATAATCAATCTATACAAAATATTTGACAAATTTCAATATCAAGTGTACCATATCAATTTTACAGTGGCTTTTAAAGAATTGCTACTGGGGCAGGAACAATTAAAAACGTTATGGGAACGAAAAAATCACCACTGCTGTGACTTTAATGACACTGAGCTCTATGTGGAACAACTGGACAGGGTGGAGCTCTATTGAATAAACTTTAGAAAAAGTCAGATTGAGAAGCTACAAAGTGCAGCTGACCTGTAGCAGCAGCAGTCTGCAGTAATAACCTACTGCATGTGACAGGGATGCCCCGTATCCACTTTAACACTCGGTCTACCAGAATTCTGCAACTACTAGAATGACCATAGCAGTCATTTTGACTGCTATGGTCATTATTTGTATATAATTTGGATTATCATTAAAAAGATCTAAGAATAAATTGGTGGAATAGGTAAAAACACATCAGGACACTAAATGATTGAGTGTTTTATTTATTTAATTGACACAACATAACTTCTCTGCAATTACACATGCAAACTCGAACTGGCTCAAAACTCGAAAAGGCTCTGAAGCATGGCCTCCATAACTGTAATTTTCTTTCTACTTGTCATTTTTGTCTCTCTTGGGTTTAGAGTGACGCTATAACTAGGTTTTAGCTTCAGAGAGCATAAAAAACAAGACAATAGAGCAGGAGAAAGAGCGGGAAAATGTAGCAAATAGTGAAATATGACACCCCCTGTAAAAAGCATGCAGTCAATTTGACTGCTATGGTCATTCGAGGTAGTAATACTCAGATCTCTTTTGTGTTTTGAAATTTTAATGATAAAACAATGTTAGAATAAAATATACACACATTTAGGAAAAGTCAGGGTCCTATTGGTACATAGGTTTTTTTTAAACCAACTTATGACGTTGCAAATTTTGAAAGCAGTCAAAATGACTGCCTCGGTAGTTCTAGTGTTAATAGACCCTTTAGCAGTTTGAATTTGTGGCAACAGAACTATAAAGGGCATAGAGTGGGAAACTTAAGAATGCAAGGTGTCCATTTATGAAAACAATATGCTTTTATTTCTATGGGACAGTTAGATTAGTAAAAAAAAAAACCCAAAAAACTTAAACAAAAACTGATAAGCTGATAAATAAAGCAGCTCAATAAAGTGAATTACAGTAATTCCTTTGTAGATTATGTAAGTGTGAATTCAGATTTCTTGGTATTTGGGTTATTGTTAATCCCAACAACCTTTATGAAGCTATTTTTGCAGAGAAAGACAGACTGGGATCACTGGAACCTTCTCTCATTCCTACTGGGGGGAAGAATCAATACAGTTAGAATTAATGTCTTACCAAACATCAAATATTGAATTGAGGGTTTAACTACATAACTCTAATTAATTCTTCTTTGTTAACATTAACATAACATTAAATAATTATGCCACTCATCCAGAATAATGATTACCAGAACCCAAAGCGGAGCCCAGCAGCAACAATAAAATATGCCATGTGCCAAAATAGCTATAAAAAGGCTAAATATTACTGTGACATAGTGATGATCTGCAGGGTTAGAGCATCATTTTCTGTGGGTTTATTACTAACATTGCCAGTCTCACAACATACATAGTGATTTGATTTGTTGCAAATATGTGAATTATTGATCAGTGAAGTTTTAAAGAAAATGTTTCAGCTTTATCATATTTATTCACTGATAACCAACATCTCAGATGACACCTACTCTCACAGTGAAATCGTGATATTAGTGATAGATATTATTACAATAGGATGTCCTGATATAGGAAAATAACGGACATGGTGGAAGTTGGCCCAATGTTTTCCTGTGCGATTATTATTTCAGGACAAGGAAAAAAGAAAAAGGACACGTACAAGTGTTATAATTTACATCGCTGGAAACTGTCATTGGCTAAATAAACAACAGGTTCTGTTGTTGTGACAACAACTTTCTAATCCCAGACATCCACGTTACTTTGGCCAGCTGTTTTGATGCTGTAGGCCACAACATCTGTCAGCAGCGCTACACAAGTCGACGCCCGATTAAACTTTTTACTTGAGTGAAAATAAATAATAGAGAGCAACAGGAAGATATTTATAGAACAATGAAATAATAAATACACCAGGTAGTCATTATCCATGCAAAGACTCATCAATGCAGAAAATGCCACAGTAATCAATACATTCCACACATGGAGTTATTGAAGGTTATTACTGAACAACAGTAATCAAGAGTTACACAGGGAGCAAATGATTAGCAGACACCTACAAACCTGACATATAGGCTGTGGTATTTACACAAGGAGCTCATGACATGGAGGCTGGAGGAGGAGCTGATTGGAATAACTTCCAACATTTCCACTCATATTGAAACTGGACAGTGCAACATTGCTTACTTTGGGTAGAACCTGTTCACTGTGGATGCGCTGCTGACTTCAGGACCTCGTTCTTTGAAGGCTAGGGGACCAGAAATGTCTGAGCCTACTTCTGTGATTGGAGTCAGCAGACCTTTACTGCTCTTGATGTCAGGTTTTAGTGACATATTGTCACTGACCTTTACAGTAAATGGAAGGGAAGATAAATACACACATTTGTATTTATTTGATACATGGCACATATTTTTGTACTTATTTTTGCCTTAGTCCTTATTATTACTTTGATCATATATCCCCTCATATCCCCTTATCAGAAAAGAAACCAAGTGTAAATCCTGTTGTGCTGAGTCAAGCCATGTAGTAGGTCACTAAAAAATACCATTAAATAACAGCTCAGATTTTTGGGAAGTACACACATTTGCTGTCTTTCTGATTGTGAGATGATGAAGTAAGGATGGGGCTAGCCTAGCTTAGCATCAAGACGCAGGAGGAAACTGCTAGCCTGGCTCTGTCCAAGTCCAAAAATACACCTCTTGACATGTTTAATGCTCACTAATGAAGTTATTTCACCTGTACACAAACAGAAATGTAAAGTTTATCCATCTGCCCAAAATTAGTTTGAGGCATCCCCTGCTATACAGCACAGATTGGCAGATACTGTATGGTCCGTACATGTTTTGGTGTTGGTCTCTTCATGTGCGATGCTACCAACCTGGCAACCTCACTGTGACAACATAGGCCCAGGAAGACACTTGTTGTTTTTTACCAACGAATATTTCCACCATCCAACTAGAAGAAGAAGATGTTAATCTCAGTACAGTATAGTTTGGTTAATTTGGTCCCTATTACGGAGAAGAAAAAGATACATTATTGCCTGTCAGTTCTGGATCATTGTGTGTTCACTCTGCACTTACCAATGTGTTTTTACGATCTCACTCCACAGTGCCTTGTGCTATTTTTGACCAGAGCAAAACCACTATGTAAATTCAGTATTTTCACACAGTACACCTCAGCCTGCCTGAGTGGAGAGGAAGACTGGAGCAGCTGCACAGTGCGTGGGACTCCTTTTGAGGTGCTCCTGGCCAGGTTGTTTGGTCCCCAGCAGAGTTTGATGAGCTGCTTTCACACCAGTCAAAATAAACCAAACCAGATGAGTTCATTTCAACTGTATTACACAGGTTAGGTTAAATGTGAAAGAACCGTCAGATTCATCCAGAGGGTACTGAATAGTTTACACAGACCCAAAGGTAATCATACTTAGTTGCAGGATGTAAAATTTCAGTTCAGATAAAACTGGACTCACATGAAACAAGGCATTACACAAGTAAACAGGAATTTAGAAAACACCACCTTAAGGCTGAAGTGTTTTCAAATCTGTAATTCTTAGAGAGTGAGTTTTATTTAGGGAGGATGCTCTGATCTGGAGTCTGGGCAGGGAATCTGCTCAGGTGAATAATTCAAATGTTGTTTGGAGTTAAGTGATTTAACTTTCCTCAGACTTCACAGGACCATGGCTCCTGAAACAACTTGCTCCTTTTTACATGAACATTTAAGGTGGAAGCTTTCAGTTCCTTTGCAGTGTATTTCATCATGGTTTGGAGTGTTTGTGTGTGTGTGTGTGTGTTGACATAAATCCATCAAAACAGCACTGCCAGCTAGCATGTGTGTATGTGTGTTCCACCAGATTTACGCCTGCTGTCAGCTCTGTGATTGGCCTGGGGACGGCTCAGGATGTCCCCCTGGGCTTCCGAGCTCTTCATCTTGTCAGAAGGGCAATCAGGAAAATAAGGTGCACTAGATTTACCCCTCAGCTCCCCACCGGCTGGGTGGGAAAGAGGACTAGCCGGGGATGGATGTGTCTGCCTGTATGTTTCTCCCTCTCCTCTCCACCCTCCTTTCCTCTCGTCAGGTGACAGATATGTGGAGATCACTCATTCCTTATGGCCCAGAGAGGGATGGCATCCATCACTCTCTTCCTGTGCCTCCTCCTCTCCACACCTTCACTCCTCTCTGTGGCCATCCAGCCATAAGTTGTCTGTCAAACTGACAGACCCATCCACTATATCACAGTGAAGTCGTGCGGCCCATAGGACTCTATTATAGCTAATCCTCTCTCTTTGACAAAGGCCACTTACACAGGCTAGCTACCAGGGTGTTTGTGTACGTGTGTGTGTGTGTGTGTGTGTGATTAAAACCTAAACACATCAGTGATTCCTAATTTATCTGTCAGTCATCACGCAGCAAATTCATCTGTAATTAATTTTCCTTTGTGCAGTTGTGTGAGTTATTATGTATCACACTAAAAGATTAATGCAAATGTCAAGGTTCTATAAACCTCTCTTAATATGGAACAGTCCACGCTGCCTCATACTTACAGTGAACAGAAGTTTTTATTTATTTATTTATTTTTTTATGCCTTTATTAAATAGGACAGTGTAGACAGCGCCCTAACCTTTGGGCGATTGGGTCTCCGAGGAAGTATTTTTTTTGTATTTAACCACGAACGCACTTTCTCTTGCATTAATAATGTGTTTTTAGGGTCCTAAAACCATAAAATATAACCAAAGCTATAATGTTGTTTTGTAGTTTTTTGTGTGAATAAACAACTGAAACTGACACTTCACATTAGTGTTCTTGCAGTGCAACGGGCAACAATTCTTCCCTTTCCTCGTGGGCATTTAAAGTTATGATATCGAACATTTACATTTTCAGTGGAAACTGTTTCATCATTGTTGCATGAATGTTGTAACAAACACATGAAGAAATTTTGAAATGGCCATGAACGTGACAGTAACACATTCTTCTTCATATGTTGAATCTGACTGATGCATGTGCTCGAAGAGCTCGAAGAGCATCTTGTATTTCACTGGCTTTCTGAATAAATCTGGCTAACCTCAATCCTGATATCACTTTTCACAGCAGACATTGTCGTAGCAGGAAGAGGACAGACGGAATCAATAACATTAACAGTAATTATTACACCTCAGTGCAGTTACACCTGTGTGTCATTAGTCAAAGTGACTGTTGGAAAAATGGTCTTTAGTTTCACTCCAGATTTGGCCCCCTGGTTATGTGCATATTTTGAAGTTGACGTATTCTGAAAGAACTTGGGAATTTGTAGGTTCTTGCAAGAATCTGGAGCATATCTGAAATATCTTAAATAACATCTTACAGTGCCATCATCGGAGGATGTCCAGTCCAGGTTTCGTCATACATGGGTGATAGTTTGAAGTATTTGGGCAACTACATCTCTGGATTCTGGGATACTTTCTGCAGTGACATGGTTTATTTAGCAGATCAATTTGATGTGAAACAGTTTCTTCAGTTTAATTATGAGTTTTTGAAGAAGTTAAACAGAGTTTTTTTAAGAAAACATGTGTTATTAGGTTGATCCTTTATATTTATCACAAATATACATTTCACAAAAAACAACAACATGAGAGTATGCTGTTCCACCAAATGAACTAAAGCTACAAAACTACAAAAAAATTAAAATAAAAATAAAACATAGATGATGCAAGGCCCAGGTGGGTGGGGCTTGGTGCATGGCTGACAGCAGTGATTGCTTTGTTGTGACATCACAAAGTTCCAGAAGTCCTGACGGCTGGTTTTAAGGCTCAGTTTCTGAATACAGGCTGTGTGCATTTCTCTGTGGACTGAGGCTTTGATACTTTCACAGTATTAATATAGAACCTAGACCTGCTTTACAATCAAAAAAGACATTGACATCTAACTTTATACAATATGGGACTTGCTCCACCAAACAACATGCTCCACCAAAAATCTGTCTGTTAACTATCAAATACTGAGATACAGAAAAGTATATATGCTGCGGCACTTTTTTGATAAGTTTCTATTAATGTTTTGAAATGCTTCGATATCTATTCTTGCCTTGACTCTGGGTCTTCAACAGAATCCATTTTAACTGCCGACTCCAGCTGAGATCATCTGTTAAGGATCTAACTACACATGTCATGTTTCAAGCCTGCAGCAGGTGATGTTCAGTATATGTTCAGTAACAGAATTTACTGGCTCGTCATTGTCACTGACTAAATTAGCGGTTTTTATCAGCAGAGCTCCTCACTGGTGACTGAGCTCCATGTCAGCTCAGCTGTGATACACACTACATTACCTCCTCATTAAAAGCTTATTAGAAGACTGTGAAAGCCACAGAAAGCATCATGATGTGATGACTCTGCTGCAAATGGGTGCTGCTGGGTTACCTTGCAGACCGTGCTGGTAGAGACTAATATTGCACTGAAATGAACCAGCAAGTACCTGCACTGAAGACAGTCTGCAGAATGTCTCCCTGGTTTAAATGTGATGTGTTCACTTCCTGTTATACTTACTGAGGTGCATTTGGATTGTGCTGAGAAAAAAAATGTGCAGAAAATCAATCAATATGTGTTTTCACCCACTGCTTTTAGGCAAATATTGGGAGCTGAGATTAACAGCTGGTGGTGCTGCTCAAAAAAACCATTGCCAAAGAAGTAGCAATGGGATGAAACAGTTAAAGTTTTTGTCTCCTCATTGGAGGCTTGAGTGACATTTAAATCATATGCTTCATGTACGTCATCATTTATTCACCAAGTCTGTTTCATTTGCACCTTTCACATTCTCTTAAACTCAATAATCAGAGAAGAGTAAAAAAAAAAAAAAATTTCCATCTTATCAACTTTTTATCATATTTCCAGTGACTCAGGTGGATGAAAATGTATTTATCTGACTCATTGAACTGAATTGAACAAAATGATTAGAATCAGAAAAGTTTATTTGATTCTCAACCCAAAGATTTTTATTGTGTTCCTTCAATAAATTGACAGGCAGTGCCGTAATACACTGTATACAGTTTTTACTGAATGGGATGTCTATTGTTCTGCTACTTAAAAACATCAGCATTGGCAAGTTCAGCTCTTACTGTGGTGCCTTTGAACTAGTGCTTATATGTGGTATCTACCAAATGCATGAGGGTTAACGTACATGTAATGTCTGCTCAGCACCTCCAGGAGAAATGATGAGGTGAACCTCATACCACCATAGCCGACTTCACAGAACTTTTCTGGCAAAATAATTTCTAATTCTGACCAAACTCTCATAAAAATGACCTTCTGTGGTGCAGGAAGCTGACCAGCCCCCCCCCCCCCCAGTCCCCCTCCAGGTCTCTAAACCTTGACTACAACATAAATTCAGTCCCAGCTATTCTCCACAGCAGCGAGCTGAGGCACATCCTCAGGGCTTGTCATTTCAACTCTGCCTCTCCTCTTTTGTTGCATGCCATCCCTCCTGCTTCTTTACACTCCTCTCTGACAAGCAGCTGACTCCTCAGCCAAGTTGCTCACAGGCAGGAAAGAAAGAGGAGAAAAAAGATTTTTGCCAGTAAGGTGAGTCTATGAACTTGACAGAGTTGATGGTAATGAGCTGTGGTGGAAGAAATATTCAGATCCTCAGGTGAAAGTACCAACACCAATAAATAGCAATACTTCATTACAAGTAAAAGTCCAGTCTTCAAAGTTATAATAATCAGCAAGACTCTGCTCATTATGTAATGGCCTCTTAAAGATTATTATATTATTATATAGACTGGATCACTGAATTTGCATTAAACGGTTACAGCACTTTAATGTTGCATCCAGTCAAAGTGGAGCTTATTTTAATCATTTTACAAAAGGTTTGTAGTTCAACTGATAACAATGCATCATATTGTATAATCTGATCATGTGTTTTGTGTGTAAAGTAACTAGTAACTACATCTGTAAAAGATACAATATTTCACCTCTGCATTGAAGGAATGTCGGAATGTGGAATGTAGTGTAGCAATAAACGCATAGAAGTAGCTCCTGAAATATCGCCCCTACAGCGGCAGGTGGACCTTGGTTGTCGTGGTTACATTAATAAACACGTAGACTTTACTGACTGTGGTGTACCTACCTTTGTCACCATGGTTACTATAGAGTGCATCCGGAAAGTATTCACAGCGTTTCACTTTTTCCATATTTTGTTATGTTACAGCTTTATTCCAAAATGGATCAAATTCATTTTTGACCTCAAAATTCTTCACACAATACCCCATAAGATGTATATAATATGTACATAAGTGTGTGTGTGTGTGTATATATATATATATATATATAATATGTACATAAGTTTTCACAGCATATGGTTGACCGTGCATGTCAGAGCACAAACCAAGCCATGAAGACCAAGGAATTGTCTGTAGACCTCTGAGACAGGATTGTATGGAGGCACAGATCTGGGGAAGGGTACAGAAAAAATTCTGCAGCATTGAAGGTCCCAATGAGCACAGTGGCCTCCATCATCTGTAAATGGAAGAAGTTTGGAACCACCTGGACTCTTCCCAGAGCTGGGCGCCTGGCCAGTCTGAGCGATCGGGGCAGAAGGGCCTTAGTCAGGGAGGTGACCAAGAACCCGATGGTCACTCTGACAGTGCTCCAGCATTGCTCTGTGGAGAGAACCTTCCAGAAGGACAACCATTTCTGCAGCACTCCACCAATCAGGCCTGTGTAGTAGAGTGGCCAGACGGAAGCCACTCCTCAGTAAAAGGCTCCCTCTCAGTTTCTTCTGCTGTAAATTGCATTACTTGTTTTATTTTCCCTCATCTGGGTGAGAGAGCTAGAGATGTGACAGCAGGAAGTATTCTGCTAATTTTGTGTTTGAATACACAGTTGGAGATCAAATATACAACATTTTGTGTTTCTTTTTGTGTGTTTTGAGATACTTAAAAGAAAAATGCACATCTACCCCTGCAATCAGCCCAAAGGATGATGGTTTTTTCAATTTAATTCAATTCAATTCAATTCGCCAAATCATAATCTACATTATCTCGAGGCACTTCAGGGTAAGGCCGAGACCTTACTTTGTTACAGAGAAAAACCCAACAGTTCCCACAAAGAGCAGTATTTCAGTGTTATGAGAGGAAAATTAACTGGATCGGCCACATCATACCCTATAAATCATATCCTTATTCATTTGAAACGCTTGGTTGTGGATGTATTGGGTTGATCCACACATTTATGATTGAAGACAGTGCACAGATTTTAAAGTTATGAAGTTTTGATACTTTCTCTGAATCTTACACCATTATTTTTAAGATTTCTGTTTTTGTAGTGAATGATGTTCACATGACCAGATGTCACATGGACGACTAAAGCATCCCGTACCCAGAGAGTTCCTGTCTGCAGCAGCAAAGATTCACCAAGGCAACAAGCCATCTGTTGTCCTAACATTGTGGACACCCTCTCTAGATTAGAGATAGTAATTACAGACCAATCTCTAGAACAACGTCTGAGAAACAGATACCAGTGATTGAGGGGATGGTTGGTGAGACTGAGTCGTTTCTGTCATTACCAACTGATCGCTGGTCTGATGGCAGGCTCGATCCTTTCCTGGAGTGACCGCCCATGTGTGCTACAAATCAAAGGATTTCAACGCACCTGAATCCTACTTGCTGGACTGTAGGCGTTTTACAGGCAGAGATAGTGGGGAGCAAACTGCCTCTGCCTCTGAGGAGATCACAGAGGACTACAGTATCCGTCAGAAGTTTTCAAAGTTCACATGTCATTACAGCGGTCTGATGACAGTGAGAGCGAGGGGGAGAATGTAGATGATGAGCACATGTGAATTCAGTGGAAGACACAGATTTAATTAATCATCAGGTGAATGTCTTTCCTGCTTTGCCCACTCTCTGCATTTAGATGTAAATGGCGGTGTGAAGGAAGTTACGGCCATCTCCCCCACTGTCACCAAAACATCACAGGTCACAACTCCGTTACCTAGCCGCTTACAATTCAGGGACAAGTTTGAGGCTACGTCTGACCAAGCAGCCACCCACTGTGACGTCACCCACTGTTTTGTGAACGGCTGTTTTTGAAGCCTCGAGTTTGTAATTTGGCCCTCGCCATCTTGTTTTTTTCCAAACAGAAGAAACTGTATTGGACGTGGATCTGACCTGCTCTCTATTCTGATTGTCTGGCAGGTCGCATGTAGTACAGTCTGTCAATCACATGGTCGCCACGTGCCAATGACACCCTGCTTTATTGTCTATTTTCCTCTAGATGGGACCATAATTTAAAAAGAAATGAACATCATGCTGTATTGAAAAAAGACTTGAAACAAGAGACCAAACCATACACTCATTTGCAAAACATTTACTGAGGTCATAAATCAAGAGAGAAGTACAGACAGTTTTCTATAGACTTCAATATAATCAGTCTTCTTTTGGTAAGTACTGGAGAAGCCCCCTGATGGTCATAAGATAGAATGCAGCTTTAAGGCTCTTCAGCATTGGCTTCATTTTTCACTTTGAAACAGTCCCAGGCCCTTATAGCTCTGGACCACAACACCCTGTGGTGGAACCAGCAGAAGGAGCTGAAGGAACCATTCTCCAAGGCAACAGACCTGACAGGAGGAGAGAAATCAGATACCATTATCATGGCCCCTCTACGGTTTACTGTCATTGAAGACTAGTGAATTCTTGTTGGGGCTGCGCTATTACCAGTTCATTTGCCAAAAAAAAACAGCAATCACTGTTGAGTCTTAATGGCCATCTTTCTGGTGATTTTACCTTAAGCTATGTTTTGAAACTCAACCACAGCAGAAAAGCCACAAGAAAGAGTAAATCCAAGCTCCAGACACACACTGTCCCACTTCTCCTCCTCTGCCAAACCCACCTTCTCTTTTTCTCTGTGCTGCAGAGTACTGTCTCAAACTGCCGGTCCGTTGGCCTGTTTGGTGTTTGTCAAGTGCTAACACGGCTGACAGTGACACAGTGCCACCATTACCGCATATGTAGCGCACATTCCTGGCTAATTGGGTTTGAAGCCCCTGAGGCTGTGTATGTTCGTTAAATGGGGGATTGGCTGGGCTGGTCTGTGTGTGTTGGGATCGTGCAGCATGATTAAGGTTGAGGGGTCACTGGTTTGTTGTGTGTGAGTTCATGTGTGTGTGTGTGTGTGTGTGTGTGTGTGTGTGTGTGTGTGTGTGTGTGTGTTGGGGAGGTTAAATTGAAAGCACAGTGGTTTCATGAAAACTGCCGCCGTATCATTGGACTCTGTGGTAAGAAAACTCAGAAAAGTTGTATTTATTTCATCAAGAAAACATTCATTGTGTTTCTTTGTGTCTTTATTGTGTGTACCTTTATTCTAAGTCAACATTTGTTCGCCAGGATGGGAAACCGAGGTACGATAAGGATGACAAACTGCAAGCATAACAGCTGCGATGCCAATTTCTTTACTTCATCTAGATATGCCTCCCCAACGCTTTGCCAGCCACCAACCATGTTGTGTTTCCTCCCTCTGCGTCTTTGTTTTTTCCTTTACTCCATCTCTACTCCCACTGCGAGCCTCATCGCATTTACCGATGGTTATTCATCTAAAGTTGATGAATGTTTTTCCAAGTACTTTTTTTCGCAGAGGAAAAAGTCATCTCTCTGCAAGTGTGCTCGCTGCGATGGGATGAAAGCATTTGGATGAATGCTCCACTCCTCCACTGCTCTATATTTCCCCTATTCATTCAGCAGAGTGTGGTGTCAGGATTGCTGCAAGTTTAGTCATCCGCAAGACGATGAGTTATACACTGGCTGTACATCTCAACACCGGGGAAGGAGAGGGAGGTGGAGGAAGGGGAGGAGAGGGAGGAAGAGGAGGAGAACAGGACATGCTGGTGAAAAGGCGAGATCTGGTGAAGGGGCGGGACAGCGCGGCTCATCTCTGAATGCATGGTGATCACAGGTGGCGTCAGTGCACGGCGTTCAGAGGATGAGCAGGCGGAAATCATGCAAGCAGCACACAGCTGTACTTATTCAGAACAAGCCAGACATTCTGCGAGAGTCAAACTTCCAAAACGCTGTTTTCTCCAGGAGTGTGGAGGAGAGGAGGCAAATACAGAAAACTCAAGGTGAATGTAAGACTATTGCTTCTGTGATACAGTTGTATTTGATGTTTTTTGGTGCTGGTGCTAAATTATTTCACTTCAATCTGAACTTGATCTGTACTTGCATATGTTTTAATTTTAATGTGTAAAAGAGGGGACATATATTTTACATAAGTTACACTTTACATAAGAATTTTAGAGAATACACATGAAAAAAGGGGATATGATGAAGGGCTTATGATTTAATTATTTTAACATGGGTTATTTCATAGTTTTAATAAATACCACATTACAGCAGCACAATATAAAGCATCCTGTAGGTCACTTACAGCCAATATAGAAGTGAAGGCTTTAGGGAAGTCAGTGTTGGTTGGTTAGTCCACCGGTTTGGTCCAGAATAAAACAACTAACTGGATGAAATGCCACAAATGTTTGTAGCGACATTCATGCTCTTCAGAGGATGTACTTCACTGGCTTGGTTGATCTCCTGACTTTTACTTTGGCCTAAGATTGAAATGTCTCAATGACTGTTGGGTGAATTAGCTCCAGACATTCATGTTCTCCTTCCAACCTCATCATCCCTTAACTTTTCATCTAGCGCCACCATCAGATCAAATTTCTAATGTGTCCAATATTTAGGTTTGTGACTGCGTACCTGCAAAAACTATTGACACACCCATCAGCTCCAGCTGTTCTTTGTCTTGAGTGCTAATTAGCAAATCTTAGCACGAACACGCTACACTGAGAAGTTAAACATTGTAAACATGTTTCCTACTTAACATCAGCATGTTAATGCTGTAATCGTGAGCATTTTGGGATCTGCACCAAAAAACCTTTAACATTTGCAAAAGGAACCCACTGAAATCATAAAATACACTTATTTTTTTTAAGCTATGATGGTCTTTCTACCCAACTGCTGTGTGCACAGAGGAGATGCAGTTGTGAAAAGCGAGCGAAGTCAGAAACTGTCTCCATCTCCTGACGCCCTCTCATCCTCCCCGTCATGCCATCCCTGCTTGACCGATCTCTCTCATCATAAGCATTTCAATTGACATGCCTCCCAAACTATTAAGGCTTCCGCCGCGCTCTTCTTCCTTCTGTCCTCTCTCATTGTCTCATCTCCTCCTCTTGTTAAGGAGGCCTTCACTTGATGCTCATTAAAGTCTTCTCAGCTGAATCGGACAGGGAGAGATACAGCAGACTTTCCCTCCATTCTTCCTCCTCCCTGCTCACTCAGTTTTTTTTTTTTTTTTCTGCCAAAAAAGAAGGAGCCTGAAGTTGGGTGAATGTGTGTTTTCTCCAATCTACTATTTCAATTTCAAGTGCTTCTGGGAGGGTTGTTTATGGTGGAAAGGCCCATGCCAATAAAAGTTGTTTACTGAACTGGACTTGGAGGGAGGATGCAGAGAATAAGAGCATGTTGGTGAGATGGAAACAAAGATAGAAAAAGAAACAAAAAAAACCAAAAAAAACAGAGAGCCTTTCAGCCATTATTAGAGGGAAAGACAGAGGTATATTGGTCCATTTTTAGCTGCCTTTTTTATGTGCATATTGAAAATGCATATGGCAGAAGTGCCAGCAATTTGAATAAAGGCTCAAATATTGCAAAAAAGTTTTATATGCTTGAAGTGATTGGAAGTTGGCATATTTAAAACATGCCAACAAAAACTGATTTTTCTTTTTTAAAAGATCTGGAAGTGATCGTCACTGCCACTAGATGTCGCACTAGACCACCTCAGACCGAAACAAAATCACCCCCCCTTCATGGACTCGGTCAGCAAGGTGTCACTAAGGCCAGTGAAAGCAGCCACTAAACACGCAATCAGAAGCACAAGTGAATTAAGTCACCCTGTGTACACAGACCCACCAAAAAACAATCCAACCACAACCGCATGCTCCACAGTAATGCTAGCAGTAAGCTAGCCAGCGATAGCAACATTTGCCAAACACATTCATAATATGGGTAACAATAAGTTAGCAAACATTATCATGTCAACTCTAGCTGGTCACTAATGGAAACAGACATGTAACAGTATGTGCCCATCAAGTTACTGACACATGGATGAGGAGAAAAACCAGTTCAGTCAAGTTACAGCAGCCCGGCAACGTGTAGGGCTTTTGTCGGAGCCTTTTTAGATAAAAAACTGAAGGAGTGTGACTTCACTCTCTGCTCAAGACACCATCACTCCACTATATCTTTACATAGAAAATAGTTGTTTGCTGCTATATTATTGCTAAAACTGTCATTTACAGAAACAAATACATGTTCACATTATTGTATGTTGACATACCTGCTTCTGCATCTATGATAAGTCACAGAAAAAAATATTAATCATGTGTATTTATTTTATTTTTTTTTGTACCATACTGAATGTGCTTAACAGACAGGGTTGCCTCCGGTTTTTAAAGTTACCTTCCAGATGAGTTCTGAACAAAAATAAATACCCTGCTAAGATTAGCATTTGTTTAATTTCTACACTTAAAATCCACACTAGATTTGTAGTTATAATTTATAATTTTGCAGTGAGCATCTTTTGTTTGTTTATATTGTTTGCTAATTAGCTTAAAAGAGGCAGTGGCTGACATTACTTATGCAAACTTGTTATCTCTGTACTGACATGGTTGCAGGTTTGTCACGGGATTGGCTCCTTATATTGGTAATGTATTGGAGCCTAGGCTGTCTGAAAATGGTTTTTTTTGTTTGTTTTCTGAGGCTGTCATTGGTTCACTGCAGTGCCAAGGTGAGTCATGGTGTTGACAGCTTATTCTGCTCATGATATGTCTTGAAGTATATTAAAAAAGACACCATATAGACAAGATTAAAAACTTGATCTTCATCGGTGGGTGTCTTTAAGATATTTAGGCCAAATATTGCTATGGGGCAATGGAAAATGAACAGAATGTGACTCTCCGTGGCGAGTTTTAAGATAAAAAATAAGAGATTACATTTCCCAAAACACTATGAGTTACTGTTGCTCGATAAGTGACATCATCTGGTCATTGTTCACATGCAGATAGTTGATGGAAACACACACTGCTGCGTTTTGACTACAGTTCAGAATTTCTCTGAAATCTTTTTACATTTTAATGGACATGTAATTATGATGCTGAGCCCCCTGTAAATATGCAACCACTGCTTTTACCTATGAAAGCAACTGAGCACTTACGCTGTGCTCACCAAATGTCCTTCGCAACACACAAACACACATGCAGACGGTCATGTTGGCCCAGTGGCTACCAGCACTAATTGAACGTCTCTTCTGACAAATGGATTTTTGAAACCACACCTGCAATGCACCATTAGGCTCTCCTCACCCCTTAAACCGCTTAGAATTGTGCATGTGTCCACAAGCATGTGTGTACTCATAAGTGTGTTTATGTGTGAGGAGTACGGTACACTTTGTGAATTTCAGCCTCAGCTTGCATTCATTCTTTGTGAGTCAGAGCCCTAAAAGGCTCTGCAATGGTCGCATTCAATTTAGTTCAACCTTCAAACACTGACGACACAGCAATGTGAATAAACGGCTCCAGTGGCTTGAATGTTGAGTACCTTCATTGCTAAATTACACTGACAGTTACTTCAATGAGAACATATTTGCTAAATCGTGTAGTTAAAAGAACCTGAAGTTCAACAAAAGTTTTGTGCAGTTTAGTTCTTGACATATCTTAGAAATCAATTAAAAGAAGGTTAATTAATCAGCTCTGTGAGTGTTTGACACAGTCACTGAATAACTCCTTGAAAACTACATACACACTTTTCACCACTTGTGTGCAGCAGCACAAGCTGAAAGCGTATGACATCATCACATTGTGTAGTGATTGTGTCAAACATGTCAGCAACTGCCGATCACACAGCCAGCAGATACAAAGCATAAGGATTCATTCAGAGTTGTTTGTTGTGTTCACCTGATGAATGAAAGTCCAATATTGTCTCGTCTTTTAGATTTGGTTTGGTCTCCATCAACTGCTGAGAAAATTATCTGGACCCTTCGGCGCCAGCTGTTGTGCTGAGTTTACAGACTGTGACTGTGTTTGCAAATTTGCTTCAAGGGGATTTACAATCTGTACAGCATACAACACCCTCTGTCCTTAGACCCTTGAATCAGACGAGGAACCTCCCCTCACACACACACACGCACACACACACACACACACACACACACACACACACACACCACCCTCCCAACCTACCCCACACATGTACAGAAAAGAGCAACATATTATAGACCAATCATAAACATTTATAAAGAATACAACAAGACTTTTATGGGACAGAAAGAAAACATATCAAATATGAAAAATATCACAATGTGCATTTTTAATTATTATCATTTATCATTTTAAAGCAGTGGAAAATAGCTATGGCCAAATGGGTGAATGCAGAGGTGGAGACAGAATGAATGTCTTGTCAGTAGGTTGAAAGATAGTTTGGAAGATGGCCTCTGCACATGGAAGGTGGCTTCTTTAGAATTATTTAAAAAAAAAAATGTATTCATTAGTGCAGCTTTAAAAAACCCAATCTTTTTCATTGAAATCATCTGTCTGACACATTATGGAGAGGAGAGGGAGGAGGAAGTGCTGCTCATGGACTTACCCCTCCTCCCTCCCAACTCCCACCTTATTTAACAGGCATCTTCATCAAGGTCCAGGCCCATTAAATACATCATTGGAGCGGTGATTAAATATGAAACAGACTTAAATGTGGTAATCAATCATTTAATAGGTTAACAGGCTTAAAATATCAGAGCTCTCCCTCAACCTGAGCTCACTGAGGAAAAGAGAGGGAAAGAGGGCAAGAGGAGGACAGAGAGATACCTGCGACATTTTTTTTTATGCCAATACTAAATTTAATGTTATTGTTATAAAGCATATAAAGTCAGGAGTCAGAGCGTCACAATACTGCACCGTTTATCATTTACAGTCTACTTGAACTGGCTGTGCTGCTGAAAAGCCATAATAACCGGGTATTGGAGCAAGATGCAATGATACATTCAACTAATTGCACATAACTGGAGCAATTACCATGCAGCTACATGGAACTAAAAGCATTGAGCTATAGAATGTTCAGTGTGCAGCTTCCTTTGAATAGTGGCATGAATGCTTCTTATTGAGAAAAGGTTGTGCTCTGGATTCACACAGCGGTTAAGTGTGTGAACACTGTATTCTCAAGAACGACCTCCCACTGGTGTCGCTCCAGGCTTTCTTTCTTCCCACTATGTAAGACTGGCAGTAAATATCCTTTTTTTTCCACTTGGAATCAGGAGATGAATGTGACAGTTTCTACATGATTCAAAATGTCCAAATTGTCACCTTTCACCATCTGCGCTAAGTGCCACAGATGGGTGCCACAGACTTGTACTGTAAAAGTGTGATGTACGTTTGAATGGTATGTTGGAGGAAGAAGTGAGAAAAACACACTCACTGCCAACTAAATGAGTTTCCCAACATTAAATGGCATAAAAACCTAAGAGTTTATAAAATGCAGGGACCAGTTACATGTTCAGGATGAAAACTACACAAAGACAGGGATATGCATGGAGTATGCATTATATTTATATTCATGTATAGAGTTCTACACGGGCCTGAAACTGTTAGCTAAACCTTAGGACCTGACCTGGCTGAATCTGACACTGAAATTTGAGACTTGAACCTGACATGAAACTAAACCTGTGAACCCTAACCCTAACCCTGTCATGTTCTTCCTGTTCCTTCTTCAAGAACAAAGAGATATGTTTGCTTTGGACTAAAAGAAAGGCTTCCCAGAGAAAGGCCGGGGTGTCCCTGTGGCCTCTACATCTTTTGACTTTTGAAACGTCATCAGTCACAGCCCAAGTACAGTTCCAATTCAAAGTCTGCATCTACCCAAGTACATATAAAATATCCAGAAATGTTCTCGTTCCACCCGTTTCATCGAGGATACATTGGGACATGACTTGTGTGGACTTGGGACAGCTACGTATGCCAGCAGAGATACTGAGCCAGGCCCAGAGCTGTGACAATTTTCACCTTAGACCTGTGTTATCTCTGCAGCCCTTTGGCAATTTACTGGCGGCTCTGTGTCTGTAGCGTTCTGATATATGATAAAATCATCTAGAAGATGAAATTTGGTCTCTGATTTTAAATATAATATTTGTTGCTGCTAGTTAATCTGAGAAGATGAGGCTAAAAAATATGTGATTTCCTGAACAGTTTAACAACAGTGCTGCCTCTGTGGGCTTCTTATATGTACAAACATACCACCACATTTCAGTAAAGATAAATATATATAATAATATAAATGAACAGTGGCAGTGTGGTTTATATTAAACTTTGTTAGGTTTTTAATTTATATTACCTATGTGATGTGGGAAGTGTATATTTTACTACACTGCCAATTATCCTGTCTGTGGAGATTTGAGTTTAGATGGTTTTGTCACAGTTCAGTCAGGTACAGGCGTGTTGAAGTGTAAATGCTGACATTAGGAAGAACACTGCTGTTCCAGTTGCCAATAGTCCTCCTGTCCTCAGGAGTCTGGACTTCTGAGCTGAACTTGTGAAGTTCAAACTCCCAAGTACGGGAGTCCAGACTTAGCGTACTCTGTATTGAGAAATGGCTCATGATTGGCCTGAAGCCACACGACTGTAGGCCCAACCCATCTTTGTTGAAACTCCACTGGCAGATACTGTGTATATGTGTCTACATATGATTGGCTGTTTTACTGTATATTTTTTTGTCTCATACTTACCTATTTAAATGTTAATGTAATGTGTTTTGTCATGACCCTGATGAGAGTATCTAAAGAGATGTGCCAGAAAACTCTACTTTAATAACTAGAATAAAGACCGTCTACCACCATGCTAGCAGCTCCCTGAGGCTGCAGTTAGACGCAGTGACATGGATGCTCATAATAACATTGCAATGTTGAGCAAGTAACTTCTATGTTCATCATCTCAATTAATTATGTTAGCATGCTAACACTTGCTATTAAACTGAGACTAAAGAAAACAAAATTGACTTAATTTCTCCAATTGATGCTGGAATTTTTCTTGAAACGTCCCAGGGTCTGTGGGGACATGGGATTCAATTCAAAACCAAAAATGTCAAGCTCATGATGGTGCTGGAAGAAAAGGCAGAATTTAAAAAAAAAAAAAGATTCATTCACTCACAATCAAAATCAATCCATTCAGTATAGTTATGAAGCTATTTTAGTTTGAACCCATCAGCCAAGATGCTGCTGCTGGGTTGGCTGAACATAATTTATCTGGAAATGGCAACAATATTAGACAAATACAGAATCTGCAGATGCCCTACAACACAAACCACAAGTTTCTTAAAGTAGACATTGAATCATTGTGCTTGGATTTGCATTTTTATTTTTACATACTCATATGGGCGATCTAAGACCATATTAAAATAAGAATGGAAAAAGTTGTTTGACATTTCGTTTCCAAAGTCACTGTCCAGTGGACAATATGAAAATTTGAAAATTAAAATCCAATATAAAAAGTGTTTAGCCTGATTTTCAATTTATGGAAGCAACCTTTTAATCACAATTAGAATTAAATGAAATTTTCTAATAATCTGAAATGAATATCATAACAGGATTTGACATTTCATTCTCACAGACTTAACCTGCTCTGCAGTGCATAATATTCAAATGCAATAAGCAAAAGAGTGCCCCACAGTCTAGTGCTTTTTACACTCACATGTCAGCCGGATCTTTTGGTATCAAAGTAAAAATGAAAATGCAACACAATTTGGAAATGAAAATGGTATTTGACATTTAACTTTAAAGACTTAACCTGTTGCACAGTGGAAATATTCAAATGCATTCAGTGAAACAACACCCCCAGTCTGTTGACAAGGCAGAGCAGCCGTCCTCACACATGACCTGTTGTAGTTATTTAAAGCATCACAGTGTCATGAATTCATCTCACATGCACCTGTAAGATGTCATCTGTGGTGATATCCCAATCACTGGCAGCAAATGTCAGAAATAATGATTTAGTTCATAGCACCCACACAGAAATAGACTTTTACAAGGTGCTTTACGGTACAATGATGAAATGGAAAGATCATAAACACAAAGGGATAAGATAAAGAAACAGAAGAAGAGACCTAGAGCAGATAAAAAAGAAAACTGAGCACAAAAAAACAATTAACTAAAGTAAAGTTTAAAAATGTGCTTTTGACTGAATTATCATAAAGAGGTGCATAGAATGTAAAAACCATGCTGCATGTGAAATGACCATTTCACAGTGAACCATAAGCCAGGGCAAAGTGATTTGCCAGTGAGTGAGTAGTCCTGGTGGAGGCTGGAGCCTCATGTCTCAGCTTCCTAAATAGAAATCAGGCTTCAGAAGAAAAGAAGAGAAAGACAGGGGATAGAAAACTGCAAGCAACTGGATATCACCCAGTTTTTCTCAGAGGGGTGGGTGAAATGAACCTATTAGCTTAGACCATAGTCAAATAGGTTCGCTCAACTAACATCAATTACTTAATATCCTCACAGAAAATTATGAGTGTTTTACATTTTGCTCCTTTTGGCAAATATTTAATGAGTGCAGGCAAACTTTTAGCAGCTGTTCATACTAAATCAGTTGCCCCTGCCCCTGCCTGGTGCCAAGGCCCAACAGATGCAGCTTCAGGCTCAACAGCCCTGTCTCCCCATACCTCTACTGACAAAGCAGCCCTACAACCAGCTGAAGAATGTAGTGAGCAGCACTGTGTTGAATGAGACGTAAATTGGCATAATTGACTGCGAGAATTCCTTCTTTTTTTTTTTTATAATTAATTCAATTCAATTCAATTCAATTTTATTTGTATAGCGCCAAATCATAATATACATTATCTCAAGGCACTTTACAGGGTAAGGTCAAGACCTTACTTTGTTACAGAGAAAAACCCAACAGTTCCCACAACGAGCAAGCGCTTGGCGACAGGGGGGAGGAAAAACTCCCTTTTAACAGGAAGAAACCTCCAACAGAACCGGGCTCAGGGTGGGCGGCCGTCTGCCTCGACCGGTTGGGTTTAGGGGAAGATAGAAAGAGGGGGAGGGGGAGGAGAGGGGAGAGAAGAGAGAGAGACCAGGAACAGCTGTGTCGGTAATGGCGTTATTAATAATAAAGACAGGTAATAGTAATAGTAAAGATGAGAAGTAATAGTAAAGATGACAAAATTACAAAATTAATAAAAAATAATTGAATCTTTTTCAATGCTAATAATTCATACACTGTAAATATTTTTCCACATAAAGATCATTATACAACATTATACAATTATACAAAGAAAAAAAAATTACCATGAAAATTACATTTAAACTTTAAAAGAGCAGGTTTTTCAGTGGGTATCAGTCTTGCATCAAATGGTGAATTCCACTGTATGCTGAATCCTGTCTGCACGCTGTCGTATTTTCAGGGTTCATGTGGCCTGTGGTGGTGGGTCCCAATGTGATATCTTCTCAAAATCCCCAGCGGCGCTCCTGACCATCCTTATCCCTGCTGAAGGGCATTTCATCTCATGTCTGCGTGTTCAGTACAGAGCTAGAGTCAGGACCGGTTAGCCCATCGAACCATAAAGACCAGAATCAGGGAGAAAAAGCTAGCCTGAAAAAAAACACACCTACCAACATTGACATGTGGCATTTTTTTTTTTTTTACAGCTTACGTAAACAAACAGAAATGTGAAAAACAATAATTTGGGATTTTAGGAGATTAGTTAGATGCTGGAACTATTTAGTAGCAAACAACAACAATGTGCATTGTCTGTCAAGGTTCCTGAGGTCTTTTCTTAGTGAGGCTGTTGAGCGTGGTAGAATTGTGCCTGTACAGAGACCAAACTAACACCTGTGCTTACCCACCAGATCTCACATCCCACAGGGTATCTGGACATAGAGCACAGAAGTACTGATCAGATGGATAAACTGTTGTTGATCGAGGAAAAGTTCCGGCACATAATCACCCCTTAACCCACAAATGTATTTTTATTGTATTTCTGTTTGTGTATAGATTGAACAAGAGATACAGCACGTTAGTTAGTGAGCTGTAGAGGTGTCCGTAGGTGTATTTTTCAACATTGCTGACAGAGTGAAGCCAGCTGCTTCCCCCCTGCTACCAGTCGTGATGCTAAGATAGGCTAACCACTCCTTGCATACTGAAAGAAACCACACTCACATATTTCTGTTGATGATAAAGACAAAGTGTGTTTCTGAATACACTGTGTGTAAATCAGTTACCTTATGTCTTGATTGTTTTTTGATTGTTTCATTTACAACTAACAGACTGCTGAGCACATGCTCCAGACTGAAGCATTCTTGCAGTGGAAGAAAAAAATGTATATTGAATAACCTCAAATCAGTTTCTGAATGTATTTCAACCACGAGAGACTTCATTCTAAAATCACAACAACGGATAAACTTTTTCTTGCTATGTGCAAAACAAGAGAGGAAAGGTGAGAGATGTGAGAGTCTTTGATTAGACCCATTGTGATATCATCATATCTGAAAAGTGGTAAGGCCCCGCCCCCAGGGGTCTAGTCACTGGTGGTGGTGGTGATGGGAAGAAGCTGCACTTGACCTGGCACTGGATGTGAAGACTGGAGGTGGATGGGGTGGAGGAAGGTGGCAGCGATACGCACTGACATGACAGCTGACAGCAGAAGAGGAGAGAACAGATTTAAAGTTTGACAGTGACAACGTGATTGGCTGGTTGAGATCATGGCAAAATCTGATGGGTTGTTGAAAATACCTGAAGTCAGCTGATTACAAGAAGCGAGGGCAGAGAGGGAGAGGCCTGCTTGAATTTAGGCTTAGCTTCAGATATACACACACACACATATACACACACTATTCATTTCTGAATATATGGCAACTGATTTGCATGTCAGCTAGCAAACATTATTATTTCTTCACATTGCTTTCATCAAATGCAGCTTGAACAGGCCTCACAGGCTAAACTCTTCACTCGTCACTGAAAGTTGTCAGTCTGCACAAAATGAATTCAAATGAATCCACCCAATTAATTTACACCGACCTTTCATTAAGCCTGACTGAATAATTAAATGAGTGTTTTTTTTTTCCTTTTTTTTTATTTAACATTACTGCTACACATCTAAGGCAGAGGAAACAGAAGAAAATCCTAATCTAGAATTCAGCTGAACAAAACATAGAGTGTGTGATTCTGAGCGGCTGTTCTGCTGCTGGACTGCAAAACCAAACACACACAGTGAGTGAGCTCTGGTAACTGCTCTGCATGCTACCTGTTTCTACACACCTCTGTGGAGTGACGTGTTTTTGTGAAATGAGGTTGGGTATAAAAAAAAAAATGGAATGCAAAACACTTAACTCAGCTAAAAGTCTTTACATTCGACACCATTAGTCTTCCACAGGAGCAGACGTCCAGCTGTGCTTACAAAGAAGAATTGATTTATTCATCAAATTCGGCCAAAGCAATCTGAGAAATCTTTACAATTATTGATAACTACCACCTCATAGTGTTACGTTAAATACTTGCTATTGCTGCTGGTGAACCGAGTTGAAGTTACTCTGCAGGTATTGTAAGAATTTCAGTCCAGCATTTCAAACACCATGTGCTCAATGCAGTCTGATCAAGCTGTCAGAATTAGCTGTACCTGGCTGTTACAAGACCACTGTTCCTGTCTACGTCAACTTTCATAGACAATCATCTGACTGTTAACTGGCCTGCATCTCAGTTCGTGCATGTTGAAATTTTGGGTAAATCTGTGTAAACCAGTGTCTGCCCTTCCTTTTGTCTCCCCCCTCTGGGAGTGAGAACACCTACACAAACACTTTGCACAGTTCCAAGATGATAATCCAGCTCTCCTTTCCATGGCTTTCTTTTTTTAGACTGTAATCATTCCTCTGAACCCTGAACACAGAGTTCCTTTCTTATCTGGGCATCAGGCACTTTTCTTGGACACTACCTACATTTTTCCATTTAGGCTCCACCATACTCCTGCTGCTGTAGTCTACACAGTCTCTGTTGCTATGGTTCCTCATCGTAAACATATCTGGAGGCTCAACACAAGCCCCCGACAGACAGCTACATCTTGTTTGCCCGGACTTTTATTGTGTCCCCTGAGCAACACAGTAGAACATGCTGAAGGTTCCTACCCATATATTTCATCCAGGAAGCTTCAGCATGTTTTACTGAGTTGCAAGGGGGCTTCACTTTGCCTCCAGATATGTTTACAATGTACATAAAGACAACAGGGGACCCTCTGAGCTCTGGCAAACTGATGTAAAACACATCAGTACAGTGCGCAGTGCGGGAAAGTCACCACAGACACCAGATTTAAAACTCCACCTGCCGCTGACAGGCTTAATCAGCACTGTGTGAACTTGTTTGGCAACAGCTTCAATGTAACATATGTTCATTTATATTGAAAACTCCTGCACTCCAGCTTTAAACAATGTTTACAATAAGACACCTGAAAAAGAAAGAATAGAAATTGTGTGTGTGTGTGTGTATGTTTGTGTATGGAGCACATGCCACAACATGTTTTGTGCAGATGAAGTTTCTGCACATGCACAGTCCTGCTGTCGTCTTTGGTCTTGCACACTCGGCACCCATTCATCTTTTTCCCCCATCAGCAACCTCAGAGGATGAAGATGCCCTCACGTTTATTTCCCTTTCCAACAGCTCTGACCATGGTAAGGCAGAGCGGGGGTAGAGCGAGTCATCCACTAATCTGAAAGTCGATGGTTTGATCCTGACTCCTCCATCCACGTGTTGAAGTGTCCTTGGGAGGATACTGAACCCCCAAATTGCCTCCGATGGCTGTCCCATCAGTGTATGAGTGTGTGTATTAGAAATAGAAAGTGCTGTATGAATGTGTGTGTGAATGGCTTCCATTGTAAAGCGCTCTGAGTGGTCGATAAGACCAGAGTAGCACTCTGTAAGTGCAGTCCATTCCATTTATGCTTCTGCTTCAGCTCCTGACCCAGGAGGCAGGAGGTGAAAAGGCCGCTGCAGAAAATGCTGTGGCCCATTAGACCCTGGATGAGGTCAAGAACCATGTGCAACTCCTGGTTTCTCTCTGATGCTCCTCCAGTAGGGTTACCAGTGTAAACCTACATGTTCCATGTGTAGTTTGAGTTTGAGTTTGCAAGATGCCCAGATTTTTATGTCATATTCTGCTGGTTTTGAAGGCATGTACCAATTGCCTAAAGAGGCAGCGACCTCTGAATGCCACCAGCCTTTTATCCACTCCCTAACATTAGGACCTGGTTTGTAGAGTAGTGACAGCTGTTCTCCCCACACTGTGTTCTTCACTGTCCTTATAGCTTCCGACTTATCTCTCTCCTGTCTGCCAGCTCTTGTCTTCCAATTATCAACCCGATCACCCTTCAAAAGATATGAAAGGTCTCCACAGACATGGTGGCTCAGAATATGGCCCTGCCTGACGCTGCATCCCACAGTCTGTCGGTTAGTCTTTGGACTTATGAACCTCAGCCAGGATGAGAATGATAGTTAATATTTCTCCCAGCAGAAAAGGTGCATATATATATATATTTTTGTTTTCCATTCATTATCTATCTGTCTGGCCTCTCCAACCACATTTTCAGTTACACTGAGGACTGCAAACACAGTTAAATTACTCATGGGTAAGCGATGGAGTTGGAGTTCTGAAAAAAGGATGGGTAGCTTGACTGCTTTGTCTCCATAGCTGTTGCCCCAGCAAAGCATATTTCTGCCATGAATTCCCCATTCACTGCTGTTAAGCTGGTAGATGTTCCTTCCATTCACTCACCCTAACGTTGCTGCAGTCCCAAACCATTCAAAACTCCTCGCGGTCTGGAAGGGGAGACTGCTCTCTCTTCTTCTCCAGGTAATCCACTCACCACATTGTCCCAGCTGCCCAATCAGCTGCCTCCCTGACTTCCTCACTGATCTTGTATTCCACTCCTCTGGCTGGCCTTGACAACTGACCATTGTAATGAGGGTTGAGTTTTAGCAACTTGCAGTAGGATTTGTTAGTCAGTCCCAAATTTTTTGAATTTTGTAATCTGGTCAACTTTACTCCCACATGAACATAATGGCCAAATATATAACTAACTAATCAACTAATAGGGTAAGCCTACAACATTGGGAGTCTAATGGTTTGTGAGGGTGGAGTCAAATTCCCAGCCTGAATTACTGTCTCAGTCTGCCCCTGGATCAAAATGGTGTTCCTAGAGCTCCAGAGAGAAGCCTGAAAGAGGAGATGTAAAACTACATTGACATGTTTTTTTTGTTCTTAAAACTACAAATATATCTTCTTATGGATATCAGAACTTCAGATAAAACACAGGTGAAGTGTCTATAATATATAGTGTAAATAATACCCACAATAAAAGAGGAGGGTTAAGGGTCAACCGTGAAAGCTTGGGCCAGGGGTCATCTGTACCCTGTGGTACTCTGTGGTTGGACGAGTGGCTCTAATTAGCCAGCAAATTTAGCCGTCTTCAGTCTAGCTTGCTAATGAGCATAGTAGTGGGCAATAATTACGTTATAATGTAATTACAACGCCTAGTAATCTGTCAAGTTACAGACAGCAGTCAGCAAGCCAGCACCAACATTTGCTAATTGTCTTTGTATCCAGGCAGGAGACTTTAGCATGGAGCTTCCCGAGCTTCAAACACAGACAACTCAGAACAGAGGCCTGTGGGAGAGGCCGAGGGGTGAGACCTGGAGCCAGGGGTAGAAGTAGAGAGAGGGGGATAGTTCAAGTTGGAGCAAGAGGGAGGGGAGTTAGGCCTGGTGAAGAGCAGGGAAGGAGTGGAAGTTCCATGAGAACAGAGACAAGCACATAAAGAGGTTGGTTAAGGTTACCCTGACATAGTTTAATTGTAATATAAAAACTTATAACAAAGAAAGGTCACTGCTACTATGTCTACTGTCACAGAGGCAATGTCTTCCAGATGTGGACCTGGAGGAGTGCAGAGACCTGACCAGGGCAGTTTTTGCTATCAGGAACCTGGTCATCATGAACCAGCACAGGCTTGTAAAGGCCCTGTCTGCTGGCCCAGCTGGAGTAACATGGTGCACATGTAAAAAACTGGACAGACGTGCCCACCTCCAGACAGAAGCTGTGCTGCAGCCAGGATCTGGCTACCACTTCTCCCTGCACTGCCTTGATGATGGCACTTAGCACATTCTCTGGCAGTACAGGGATGACATGTTGGTAGTCAGACAGGCAAGGGAGCCAGGAAATGACAACTGCGAGTAGTGTTATGCTGCTTACAGGCAGTACATCTTTTGGCAACATGGTGTTGTTGGTCAGGGAAATAGGCTGTTCATCCCCAGCTGCTGTGTTTTATCCATCAGGGATACGATACCCTGACCCCCCCGGTCAGTATACAGGTTTTATTCCCGTGCCACGCTGGCACATTGTAAGCCAGTGTGATCTCACCTGGATGTAGTTTTTAAATTATTCAGTTTGCATTTACTATGTATTTTATATTTATTTTGCATTTGTTAATTGTTTTATTTGGTGCTTGAAATTCTTTGTACAGTACTTAAATTTGTTCTTTTTTTTGTCAGCCTTTCATGCACACATTGTAAATTTGTCATGGCATTTGCAAATCAAAAAACAAGAAAAGAAAAAAAAACTTCACAAGTAACGTTATTATTCCACACTTCAGGGTACTTCTGTTCTGCTGACACTGGGAATGAATCAAACACGATCCATGTGAAACACTTTTCTGTACAAAGCTTGGGTCGTAGATGAACATTTACGATCCCACCACAGGTGTGCTGCAGGGGCTTGTGCATGCTTTCTGCATGTTCTAAGTATGACATTGCTTAAAACAAAGCATCCCTAACAAATTCTAGCCAAAACTATACACGCAATGCACAGTATAAAAATAGTGTTGTACTCCTGAATGGTGTGAGGATTATTATCTAACCACAACATGACAAGCTTCCCACAAATGTGAGTTTAGTGTTTGATCAGTAAGTTAAATAATGAACAAGTGCAAATGCTGACAGTCATCTTTGTGCTAGGAAGGACTCAAAGACATCTGGATCAGCTTTGCACCTATAATACAGATACGAAAGGTCACAACCACACTGTTTTTATGCAGGTGCTTTTTTGTCTTGTTTTTTTGTCAAACACTTTTTCTTCCCTCAGTTTTGTCCCATATCATTTGCTGTTTCAAACTGAGATCGTGTTTTTGTTCTTCTAGAGTATTTGGAAAAAACCTTTGACTGTAGATAAATTAAATTACATATTATAATCTCACATTTTTCTCAGGGTGACAATTTATTTGCTGCGTTGGCACAGAACAGCTAAATACTCACACATACAGACAGAATCTATCTATATAGCACTGGGGCCCTGTGGTGTGTAGAAAGAGTGCGTGCTAGAGTGAGATACTTTAGAGAACATGAGTAAAGTGCTGTGGAAAGCCGCTTATATGGATCAAAAAGCTTTGGACAGAATTTTGTACAAAAGCTTAACAATTTGCTCATAGTCATCAAGCAGTCTGCTTATTCATTCTGAGTCTTTTCATACATTACAACAAAGGACCCCAAGGTGGTGTGGGGGAAAGGGAAGTAACACGAGGAACTCAAGGAGTCATTTGGTTCAGGATCTCAAAGACTTATTGCCAGACGTGTAAGTACAGTGTTGGGGAGAGCCAAGGCCACAGTAAAAAGGTTACTATACTTTGCTACTATACTCCCTAACAAACTAAGAACAGGAGAATTCATTCATGCTGCTTAACCTTAGCAGTATCACAGCGTAGAAACAGCATCTGCCGCCACATTATCACATCATTTTTTATGCTTTATGTCCACGTCTGTGCAACATGTGCCTACCTCATTAGTCGTTGGTTGTTGTTGTTGTACATACGCAACAGGAACACTTGTGGGCTGTGATCAGTGTATACCTCCACAGGCACTCAGGTGGAGCCCACATAGACTTCAAACTGCTGTAGGGCAAGCAGCAGTGCCAGAGTCTCCTTCTCTGTAGTTGATCCTCATCTGATGTCTGTCGAACCTCCGAGAAAAGTAGCAAACTGGATGACACACTCCCTGTGCATCATCTTGGAGGAGGACTGCTCCACCTCCCCATGTCACTGGCATCCACCTCTACTTTGAGAGGCTGGAGAAATTCTGAAGCAGCAAAGCACAGGAGAACTAGACAGGAGAGCTTTGGCACAATAAAAAAAAAAGCATGCTAGCAATCATTTGTCCAGACAAATGGCTGGTTTGGACTACAAGGACTTGTGAGGGGAAGCCACAGCTTTTTGCAAAAACATCTGTAGTAGCCAGACATCCCTATGAATCTGTGCAAGGCCCGCCCAGTGGTGGGCACAGGAAAGGTGACTGTGGCCTTGCCGAATTCACCTTTGGCAAGGTTGAGTGTCAAAGACGCTGCCTCCAGGTGGTTGAACACAGCCTGATGTTTGCAACATGCGGGGACCAGCTGGAAGGATATAAAACAAGGTCATCCAGATGCACTTTGCAGTTTCAGGCATCTAGCAGGACAGTGGACATTAGTCATTTTCATATCTTCAAATCAGTACAACTGACTATTTCAATACTTTATATTCATGTAATAAATATACAAATGCCAATTAGATGGTACTCTGCATGAGAAATAAAAAAAAAAAAACAAGAAACAGAATTTAGTTACAATTATCACACTTTATCATCAATTATCGTGATTGATTTCACAGTGATCACGATCCACTGCACATATACCCTGACCCCTCCTGACATGGGCCTGGACAAGGTCTTGATGGTGCTGGTACTCTCAGGGAAAAGTCCAAATATCCAAGGTTCTCTGGGTCTTTGCTGCATGGTTTTTGGGAGACCTGCTCCTGATGACACCCTCCCTTCCAAGATATCCCTCTGGAAGTCAGGAGTGTAGTCGTACGTCTTTGGAGTTTTCATAGTGAACATACAGCAAGATGTGTCAGGACCCTGGTCCCCCTATGCCCATGACCCAGACATCAGTGGTAACATGGTGGAGGATTCCCATCTGAAAATCATGAAATATATGATTGTACGGAGTCACCACTCAACTGAACTGAACAGCTGCTCTCTAGATATTGCCATGTTTTATATGAAATATGTGAAATATGGAGTATGACTCATTACCCTGTGTTCTCACCATGACCTGCAGGTGGATGTTACCAGACAAAAAGTGGTTTGCTATGTCCTTCACCCAGAGGCAGAGCATGTCCATGTCAGATTGCTATTCAGTCTGAAATAACTTGATGATTTTCATGAAAAAATATTTAAGTGAAATGACATTTTTTAATTTACTTATTTATTTTTAACCTCCAAAACTAAATTTGCCTTTTTGTCTTACTGTCATGATCCTTTTCCTTGGCATCATGTCCACACTGTGAAAGATGAGTCCTTGTATTTTATCTTAAGAAAAAAAAAAAAAGAAAATAAATTAGTTGAGATACATATACCCATTAAAACAGACAGGCTGTGGTGCAGGTTACTTACTCATGTGCATCAGTACAAATCTGTTTGAGGTTGACCTCACTCAGGAGAGGATCCCTGGCCCTGATAAAGGCTCCCTTTTCCTTTAGGACAGACTCCTCTGAGTTTCTCACTTATCAGCTGTGATAATTAAGATGATGTCCTTGTTGTCAAAACAAAACAAACAAACAAAAAAAACTGACAAACATGATTTGATATAATTTTAATAAAATTTATGGCAATGAAAAGCTAATAGGTGACAATTTCAAACACAATTACAAATAAATAAGTGAAAAATCTCTTACAAAGGGGCCACAGAACTGCTGGATTATCAGTGCTCTCTCTGATGGAACACTGGCAGGATCAATTTTAAATCCTGAAGAGTGAACTTGCTGCGACAACGCCCTTGTTTATGGACTTGAACAGCAGATGCATGTCGGCATAATTGTTGCCAGAAAGCAGCACGTTCTGTGCCAGCATGAAATCTCCTAGATCTGCAACATGACACGTAAGAAATAGAATAAAAAAAAAAAATGCAGTAACAGCAGAAAATAAAAACAGTGCAATGTAAATACAGCAGTGCAAGCTTTGCACAGAAACATGGAAGAGGCTCAATTTTGTTTAACAGAAAACATTTTATAACGTATTTCCCAGACAGTCCATCCAGCTGACTCTGATGCTCCTCTGACTCTTCATCCAGCACCACCAGCAGGTGGATGTCTATGTGGATTTGTTGTGCTTAAGATTGAAATATCTTGAATGTTGGTCACATGCAACTGGGTTCACACATTAATTTTCCTCACAGAATAAATTCTTCTTTCATCAGAATCAGAATCAGAATCAGTTTTATTGCCAAGTATGTTTTCACATACAAGGAATTTTTTCTGGTGATTGGTGCAATTGATCAGCAACAGTGGGGCTCTCTAGCCTTGTTGATGAGGCTAATAGCAGATGGGAAGAAGCTATTTTTGTGGCGAGAGGTTTTGGTCCTGAAGGACCGCAGCCTCCTGCCAGAGGGGAGTGTCTCAAAGAGTTTGTGTCCAGGGTGGGAGGAGTCAGCTACAATCTTCCCTGCACGCCTCAGAGTCCTTGAGGCGTACAGGTCCTGGAGGGACGGAAGATTGCAGCCAATCACCTTCTCAGCAGAGTGGATGATACGCTGCAGTCTGTTATTGTCCCTCTCCGTGGCAGCAGCGTACCAGATGGTGATGGAGGAGGTGAGGATGGACTCAATGATGGAGGTGTAGAAGTTCACCATCATAGTCCTTGGCAGGTTGAACTTCTTCAATTGCCTCAGGAAATACATCCTCTGCTGAGCTTTTTTGATGAGGGAGCTGATGTTTAGCTCCCATTTGAGATCCTGTGTGATGGTGGTTCCCAAGAAGCGAAAATGCTCCACGGTAGCCACGGGGGAGTCACACAGGCAGATGGGGGTGGGTGGGGCTGGGCTCTTCCTGAAGTCCACTATCATTTCCACTGTCTTCAGAGCGTTTAGCTCTAGGTTGTTCTGCCTGCACCAGGTCACCAGACGCTCAGTCTCCCACCTGTAGGCAGACTCATCGCCATCAGAGATGAGTCCAATGAGAGTGGTGTCATCTGCAAACTTCAGGAGCTTGACAGACTGATGGCTGGAGGTGCAGGTGTTGGTGTACAGGGAGAAGAGCAGAGGAGAAAGAACGCAGCCTTGCGGGGATCCAGTGCTGATGGTCTGGGAGTCAGACACGTGCTTTCCTAGCTTCACGTGCTGCCTCCTGTCAGACAGGAAGTCTGTGATCCACCTGCAGGTGGAGTCAGGCACGCTCAGCTGGGAGAGCTTGTCCTGCAGCAGAGCCGGGATGATGGTGTTGAAGGCAGAGCTGAAGTCCACAAACAGGATCCTGGCATAGGTCCCTGAGGAGTCCAGGTGCTGGAGGATGAAGTGGAGAGCCATGTTGACGGCGTCGTCTACAGACCTGTTGGCTCTGTAGGCGAACTGCAGGGGGTCCAGGAGTGGGTCAGTGATGGATTTGACATCTTACAGCACCTTCAGTTCAAAATGTCAATTTGTTCAGTACTTTGTTCTATGATTAATACATGCAGACGTAATGACTTCCCAGGCACAGGGATGAAACTTCAGGCTCACCATATGCCAGATCCTGGCTGTTGTCCTCTGACACTGTGCGACAGCTGCAATGTTTTCTGTGTGTGCACCAGAAATGGCCCAGATATGGAATTACCATCTGACAATCATGCCGTATATGGGCCATGTTCAGGCTGTGGAACCAGGCCTATACTGGGCCAGAAGAAACAAGCATGTGGCCCTGATTTATTTTGTTTGCTGGGTTTGAGTTTAGTGCTAATTAACAAATGGTAAACTAACTAATAAATGGTAATACCTGGCATATCTGCATAAAATCAGAATGTTAGCATTGTCATTGTTAGCATGCTGAAGTTGGCATTTAGTAGTAGTTTAGTTTAAAAAATGTTCAAACAAGCTGTCATACCACCTAATTTAACATCTATCAAGAAAGTAATATCTATATCAGAGAATGGTGAAATAACAATGACAATGATAAGTATATAAGAAAAAGAAAAAAACAAACATCTAAAGACAAACATTACATCATCATCAAAACATCACAATGTAGTTTTACATCTCCTCGGTGAGACGCTGACTGTGTGATCAAATAAAAACAGATTTCAGGTAGACATTCACAGAATCCAAATCCTGCAAGGTTGGATGGTATATATATATATACATATATATACAATGTCTCACAATGTATGAGACATTACGGTATGCTGTTTTGGCAACCGTAAATTTCACAGTAGAGAACTGTTATTTGTTTACGGTAATTTGCTGTAAAAATAACAGAGTTATAATATAAAGTAAAACTGTTTACGGTAATTTGCTGTAAAAATAACAGTTATTATATAAACCTGTTTACGATAAATTATTTCAAAAATAACAGATATACTGTAAACCTAATTACAGTCCATCAGTGAAAAAACACGGTAAAACTGTCAGATATAGTACGGTATTTTATTGCAAAGTTCAACTATACTGGCAGCTGTGGTTGCCAGAATTTCACCGTAAAAGATATGGTACAACACATATGGAATTACAGTTTGTTGGCGTAGATTTTACAGTCAGCAAATGCAAATGGTAAATTATAAAGGAAATAACCAATTAAGCCCATTGTAAACCAAAGTACAGACTATAATTGATAAACTTTAAGAACCTCTCTTTGCATATACACATTCTCTGTGAAAAACAGAACTTGTCCAGTATACTCACAAGGCAGTTTTGACATCTTGAAAAGACAGTGTGTGTCCATACATATGAAGGATAGTCCATAGAAGAAATAAACATCATGAATCACTTGCCCTGTGTTGATCAACACTAATGAGTCACTGAGTCCAGACTTGGCTGAAGAGGGCTCTTAACATGGACATGGTGTTCAAGAAACTGGAACTTAAAGCATTCAGCAGTCACCAGTTCTGCTTGAAGACTGATATGTTGTCCATCTGGTGTCCACTGTAGACTGGCATGAGCCTGTCTGCAGCCAGAAAACAGAAACAAAGCAAAGGTTAGATTGATGCAGTGCCTGAGCATGATGCCTACATACCTACCTACGAGATAAATTCAGCCTTCTGTTGTTAAACCGAGCTCCAATGGGATATACATAGAATGAAACCAGCACTCTGGAATATAGTTTTGCAGGTCATCAGGAGTATTTCATTTATTTTATTGTATTAGTGTGAAAGGTAGAAACAGTCACTTTTCAGGACCAAGTGATCATCAGTATTTGTTTCACCCTTGTCGAATTGTAGCCTAAATCCTGAATCCTGTCCATAATACCGATTTTTTTTCTACTGTATGTTTGTATGAAGCTGTTGGCACCGTGCACTTGAGGGAGATCGATTGAGTGAAGTTTGAGTTGTGCTTGCATCTACTCATTTGCTACACTGACATAAACCATTGCTTACCTCTAATTAGCCTTGACAAGACTGGTGTTTGAGTCATTGGGTCCAGACTTGACTGAAGACAGGTGGGACAGAGTCTCATACAGACATGGTACAATGTTAAGGAAACTGGAACTTTGGGCAGGTGTTGTCATCATTCCTGCTTGAAAATTCACCAGCAGTCTTCAATCAGGTGTTTCTGTGGACTGGCATGAATCTCTCTGCAACCAGACAAAGAAAGACAACAAAGAAAAAATTGTTAATGATAATAATGATAATTATTATTATATAGCACTTACATTGTTGCAAAGTGCTTCCCGCAACAACAACAACAAAAAACAAAACATTAATTAAAGAAGTTGGAACAGAAAAACAATTAAATGGTGAATGAAGAGTTTAAAAAATCTCATAAAAAGGCCAACCTATAAATATGATTTCAGGAGGCGCTTAAAACAGTTAACAGATTTAGCAGATCTAATAGATTGAGAGAGATTGAGGGAGAAACTGTGGAGGCTACAGCTGAAAACACACAATGCTTTTGATTTGACATCGACTCAGTGATTTTGATTTTTTTAAGGATAGTTCCGAGGATTTACCCTCAAGGAACTCCAGATAACAGGGTAGTAGACATATATGGGAGACATAATTATTGATGTGGCCATGTAAGTATTTGACAGGTATGAAGAAACAAAAACATTTAATGGCAGCACCAGTTCAGAAGCCTATCTATTTAAATGTATTCACTGAAGCTGAGTGCTGATAACGATGACGACGAATCGGAGTACTGGCCATACCGCATTCCTGCAAAGTTGACTGCCTTGCACTATCCAGCTGTACCGTGCTGTGGAGAAGGTGAAATTATTTGTTAAAAAATTGTATGGCTAAGGTGTTAAAGGGATCTGTGCTGATCCCCTGCTCTTGTTGCCACCTACTGGTGACTTTTGGTATAGGTCACTATTTTAAGTTTTGTTTTCCTTAAGTTTCATTTTTCCCTCTATGTGCTAGCAGTCTAAGCCTAGCAGCCTGCAGTGTGCAGTGTTTCCTTACGTTTCAGCCTTGGAGTAGATTTGTCCGTAAGTATTGTTTGTAAAAAGTGATTCTGCACATGTTTACAGTGTCAGTATTTTATGTATGTTTATCTATTGTATGTAAGTAAATTCTGTTCTGTAGTGTTCAGTTTTACAGAAACGGCATCAGTAAAAACCATATACCTGAAGACGGTTTGGCTGAGTTTTTGTACACTATCTGTCTAGCCTTGTTCAGACACGCGAGAGTGAGGACAGAATAGTAAAAGGACATCCACACAGCGGGCTAAGACACAAGAATCCAACACTGAGCAGCTACACCATGGATCAACAACATGACGCTGATCAGACGCAGCAACACTTGGAGGTCAGGTCAGAAGTCTCTGGCTCTAAGTTTATCAACCAGATCAAGCAGATCTTCAACCGGATCAAGCAGATCTTCGACCAGCGCAGCGGCGACCAAGGCAAGGGCCAAAGCAGAAGCGGCTCGTGTACAGGTCTCATACGCTGAAAAGGAGGCTGCAATAATGAGGGAAAAAGCCAGAATGGAGGCAGAGCAACAGAAAATGTTGGCGGAGGCAGCACAACGCAAAGCAGACTTAGAAGCCAGTCTGTATGTGCTGCAGACAGAGAGGACTGCCACTGTAGCCTCAGCCGAAGCAGTGGTCTACGAAGCGGCAGCAGAGATCAAAGCCGATCCTCTTGAAGATTTAGCCCAGGTTGCTATGGAACGCACAAGTGAGTATGTTCAGGCTCACTCCATGGCACCAAGCACTCAACGTGATCCAGTCTTGCAGCAAACACCTGTCACACCCTACCATGTTGAACAAAAGGCAGATTACACTGTTCCATCTGTTAAGCCAGAGAATCTTTTCTCCAAGCTGAGAGTCAGTGATGAAGCTGTCGATGACAAACATAGGAGACATTTTTCACGCCAGCCGCCTCCCTCCAGGTCTCATGCAGCTAGCCCACACGACCGTCCAGGTGAAGCTTCAGTAATGACGGATTTAGCCAAATACCTACTCAGGAGAGAGATGGTGATTTCTGGGCTGTTAAAATTTGATGACCGTCCAGAAAACTACTGGGCTTGGAAATCTTCCTTCCAAGATGTTATGATAGGCCTTGACCTGTCAGCCAGAGAAGAACTTGATCTATTGATCAAGTGGCTTGGTCCACAGTCCGCTTCACAAGCAACGAGGATCAGATCTGCTCACGTCCACAATCCTGCAGAAGGTGTTCGGACGATTTGGCGGCGATTAGAGGACACATATGGCTCTCCTGAGGTCATTGAGCATGCCCTGCTACAAAAACTGGAGAATTTTCCAAGAATCTCTAACAAAGACAGCCAACACCTCAGAGAATTAGGAGACTTACTTGTAGAGGTAGAGTCAGCAAAAGCAGGTGGCCACTTACCTGGTTTAGCTTATCTTGACACTTCACGAGGAGTCAATCCTATCATAGAAAAACTTCCATATGGCCTGCAAGAACGCTGGGTTCTGCAAGGCTCCAAATACAAAGAAGAATATGGTGTTTCCTTTCCACCCTTCAGTTTCTTTGTAGATTTCATCTGCAACCAAGCAAAGATCAGGAATGACCCAGGTTTTGCCTTTTCTACACCCAGTAGCTTCAGCTATTCTAAGTCAGAGAAACCTGTGAGGTGCAACAGCCAGAGAGCTGTCTCAGTGAGGAAAACTGACGTGTCCTACATTCCCGCAGCTTGCCAGGAAAACACATCTGGGAAGACAACAGATGAACCTCATGATCACAACAAGCCACATCCTTTAGCAAAGTGTCGTGGATTTAGAGGCAAACATCTAGATGAAAGGAGAGCTTACCTTAATGAAAAGTCCATTTGTTTCCGGTGCTGTGCATCCACAACACACATGGCTAGGGACTGTAAGGTTGCTGTGAAGTGTAAGGAATGCAACAGTGACAGACACATTTCTGCATTGCATCCAGGTCCGGCTCCTTGGTCACAGGAGGCTCAAGTGAGGGAGCAAGAGCATGGCGGGGAGCGAGAAAATGATTCACTTCTCGAAGTCACATCAAAGTGCACAGAGATTTGTGGCAATACTCCTGGTCCTAAATCATGTTCCAAAATCTGTTTAGTCCACGTTTATCCTGCTAATCATCCAGACAAGGCTCAGAGAATGTATGCAGTCTTGGATGACCAAAGTAATCGGTCGTTAGTCAAATCTGACTTCTTCAACCTCTTTGGTATCAATGGACTTCCATCTTGCTACACCCTGAAAACCTGCTCAGGTATAATGGAGACAGCAGGGAGAAAGGCTAGCAATTTTGTTGTTGCATCACTCGATAGAAAAACCTAGGTAGCACTCCCTCCCCTCCTTGAGTGTAACATGATCCCAGACGATAGATCCGAAATTCCTACCCCTGACATCGCTCAGTACTTCTCACATCTTGCTCCTGTTGCTGACAAAATCCCACCAGCCGACTCCAGTGCTTCCATTCTGCTGTTGCTAGGACGGGATGTTCTGAGTGTTCATAAAGTGCGAGAGCAGCGCAATGGCCCACATGATACTCCATATGCACAGCGCCTGGATCTAGGATGGGTGATTGTTGGTGAGGTGTGCCTGGGAGGAGCTCACAAGCAAACCAATGTGAACGTCTACAGAACAAATGTGTTACAGAAGGGACGCACCTCATTTCAAGTGCCATGTACAGGATCGATCTGTGTGAAGGAGAAATTCAGCAGCCCCACACAGCAACTTCAGCTCAGCTCAGCTGAAGAAGTTAAAGTCACCAAAACAGATAATCTGGGAGACACTGTTTTTCAAAAATGTCCACATGACGATAAACCTGCACTATCAGTTGAAGAGACAATCTTCTTTCAAATCATGGACAGAGAGGTCTACATTGATGAAGATAACCACTGGGTGGCACCACTGCCTTTCCGAACGCCACGGCGGTTTCTTCCAAACAACAGAGACCAAGCCCTGAAGCGTCTTACCAACCTGCGGCACATGTTTCAGAGGAAGACAGAAATGAGAGAACAATTCATGGACTTCATGAAGAAAATGTTTGAAAAGGATCAAGCAGAAGCTGTCCCACCTCTGACACCTGGCGAGGAGGCCTGGTATCTCCCGATTTTTGGAGTTTATCACCCCCAGAAACCGGGGAAGATTCGGGTCATCTTTGACTCAAGTGCTCAATGTGAGGGGATTTCCCTGAATGATGTACTTCTGAGCGGACCAGATCTTAATAACACGCTGATTGGAGTTTTGCTGCGCTTTCGCTGGGAGCAAATAGCTATCACCGTCGATGTTGAGCAAATGTTTTATTGTTTTCGGGTCAGGGAGGACCACAGAAATGATCTCAGGTTCCTTTGGTTCCCAGATAATGACATCAGTAAAGATGTTGCAGAGTTCCGCATGAAGGTGCACGTTTTTGGTAACAGCCCTTCACCAGCCGTAGCCACTTATGGGCTGAGACGAGCAGCTGAACTAGGCGAAGAGGAACACGGCTCAGACGCGAAGCAGTTCATCTTTCGAAATTTTTATGTGGACGATGGACTCGCTTCTGTGCCCAGCGAAGAGGAAGCCATCGACCTCTTGAAAAACACAAGAAGCATGATGGCGGAGTCAAATATCAGGCTTCATAAAATAGCCTCCAACCGTCCACAGGTCATGAATGCATTCCCGTCAGAGGAGAGAGCCAATGACCTCAAGAACTTAGACCTGAGTGCTGATCCTCTGCCACTGCAGAGAAGTCTTGGAGTAAGTTGGAACTTACAGACTGACAGCTTCATGTTTCAGGTGGCACCGGATGGCAAGCCCTTCACACGGAGAGGAATTCTTTCTGTTGTCAACAGTCTGTACGATCCCCTTGGGTTTGTTGCCCCTGTTGTGATTCGAGGGAAATCATTATACAGGGAGCTTACCTTCGAACAGCAAGCATGGGATGAACCTCTACCAGCTGACAGGGAAGTGCAGTGGAGGAAGTGGACTGACTCACTCAGCGAACTTGAACATCTCCAGATACTCAGAAGCTATGTTCCAGTGTCATTGTCTTGCACCCAGAAGAAAGAGATATGTATCTTTTCAGATGCATCTACTATGGCTATAGCAGCTGTCGCATACCTCAGGGTCATAGACACTGATGGCCAGTGCCATGTCGGCTTCATCATGGGCAAGGCTAAGATAGCACCATCTTCTGCTCATACAGTTCCACGCTTAGAACTATGTGCAGCCGTCTTAGCTGTCGAACTGGCCGAACTGATTACAGAGGAGACCGACATGGATCTACACAAAGTTACATTCTACACGGATAGTAGAATCGTCCTGGGATACATTCACAACATCACTCGCCGATTCTATGTGTATGTGGCGAATAGAGTGACCAGGATTAGAAAGTCCTCAACACCAGATCAGTGGCACCATGTCAGTACTGATCAAACTCCAGCAGATCAAGGTACAAGATGCATTCAGGCAGCTCACCTACAACACAGCATTTGGCTCTCAGGCCCTGACTTTCTAAAACAGGCTGATTTGGAGGTGTGCGAGCAGACAGAATCCTTTGAGCTCGTGGAGCCATCCTTGGATACAGAGATTCGCCCTGAGGTCATATCTCTTGTCACCAATGTCACAGAACAGTTGTTAGGGTCACATAGGTTCGAACGTTTCTCGAGTTGGAAATCCCTTGTGAGAGCGGTGAAAATGCTCATTCACATTGCAAAGTAATTCTCTAAGACTTCTCACACAGGAAAGTGCACAGGCTGGCACTGCTGCAACAGTCTGCACTCCACAGACCTCTCACAAGCAAAAAACAGTGATCATTCAGTGTGTACAGCACAAAGTCTATAAAGCGGAGCTTGAAAGTCTCTCAAAGGAGAAAGAGGTTCATTCACAAAGTCCTCTTAGGAAACTGGACCCCTTTATTGATCAGGAGGGGTTGTTGAGAGTCGGAGGTCGTTTGCAGTCAGCTGATCTCTCAGAAACAGAGAAACATCCCCTGATAATCCCAGCCGGTCACCATGCTGCTGTTCTGCTAGTCAGGCATTACCATGACCAAGTAGCTCACCAAGGCCGTCAGTTCACCGAAGGGGCCTTACGCACGGCAGGACTGTGGATTGTTGGAGCCAAGAGGCTCATTGCTAGCGTGGTGCATAAGTGTGTAACCTGTAGAAAGCTGAGAGGGCGCATGGAGGTACAAAAAATGGCTAACTTGCCTGCAGACAGAGTCGTCATAGACCCACCTTTCACACACGTCGGCCTGGATGTGTTTGGGCCGTGGAACATCACATTCCGTCGCACAAGAGGCCACAGTCCTGAATGTAAAAGATGGGCTGTAATGTTTACTTGCCTGGGCACCAGAGCAGTGCACCTGGAAGTTGTGGAGTCAATGTCGACCTCCAGCTTTATCAATGCCTTGCGCCGCTTCTTGTCAATCAGAGGACCAGTGAAACACCTCCGGTCAGACCAAGGCACAAATTTTGTTGGGGCCTGCAAGGAGCTAAAGATTAACACCAACGACCCAGAGGTCAAAGAGTACTTTCAGGATCAAGGCTGTACATGGACGTTCAACACACCGCATTCATCTCACATGGGCGGTGTGTGGGAACGTATGATTGGTGTTGTGCGACGCATACTAGATGGTCTGAGCTGAAATCCTCGACTACTCGCCTCACACGAGGTGTTGACCACTGTAATGGCTGAAGTCATGGCTATAATGAATGCCAGACCATTGGTTCCTGTCTCAACCGACCCTGAAACCCCTGAAGTTCTGTCACCTGCAATGCTTCTGACCCAGAAGGCCAGTGTTGTGTCAGTACCACCTGGAGACTTTGAACTCAAAGACCTCTATAAAAGTCAGTGGAGACAGGTTCAAGGTCTTGCAGACTGTTTCTGGAAGAAGTGGAAGCAAGAGTACCTTGCAACATTGCAAACCAGAAGAAAATGGCAGAGCGAGAAACGAAATGTACAGGAAGGCGATGTCGTCTTGCTTAAAGATGGACAAGTCAAATGCAATGAGTGGCCCATTGGGCTTATAGTGAAAACTTTACCAAGTGCTGACAACCGAGTACGGAAAGTTGAAGTCAAGATTATGAAGCAAGGAGTTGCTAAAACATATCTCAGGCCTGTTACAGAGGTAATTGTACTCTTACCTGATAATGAACAGAAGAACTAATTGATAGTGGTATTAGTGGTATATTTGTAAATATACCAGGCGGGGAGTGTGCTGATCCCCTGCTCTTGTTGCCACCTACTGGTGACTTTTGGTATAGGTCACTATTTTAAGTTTTGTTTTCCTTAAGTTTCATTTTTCCCTCCTCCATGTGCTAGCACTCTAAACCTAGCAGTCTAAGCCTAGCAGCCTGCAGTGTGCAGTGTTTCCTTACGTTTCAGCCTTGGAGTAGATTTGTCCGTAAGTATTGTTTGTAAAAAAGTGATTCTGCACATGTTTACAGTGTCAGTATTTTATGTATGGTTATCTATTGTATGTAAGTAAATTCTGTTCTGTATTGTTCAGTTTTACAGAAACGGCATCAGTAAAAACCATATACCTGAAGACGGTTTGGCTGAGTTTTTGTACACTGTCTGTCTAGCCTTGTTCAGACACGCGAGAGTGAGGACAGAATAGGATCATTCTCACTTGTTATGTTATCTTTGAATTCGCCTAGATTAAGTGTCAATAAATGTTTCCTTCGTAATACATCCAAGTCTCCTTGTATCATCTTTTATTAAGAGTAAACCAGTTTCTCCATTATTTCCATCACAATTAGATTATGAAAGGCCTAGATTTATGCTGTGCTTAAAGGTATAGTATGCAGAATTAAAAAAAAAAAAACAACAACATACGGACCTGTACAAACATAAATCTTCTCAATCATCACTCATGACCCACTAGAAGTGTGTGGTGGTCTGTTTTTCTCCTGAGACTCAGCCCTCAGCCATTGTTTTGATGTGTGGCCGGTCTCCTTCTGGGCGGCAACCAGTGCTTATAAAAAGAGATTAACATAAAGCCTTCTATTGTTAAATTAATGCAATCACTTATCACTATTTCTCCTCGACAAGACTGGTATCTGATCACAAGGGTAGATTAGTAGGCCAGCAAAGAAGTTGATGACTCCATGTCAAGTACAACCACTAGTAGACTACCTGAAAGAAAGTGTAAGGAGATATAAGACGACAGGATATACATCCCCTCAAGTGAAATATGAAATCATCAACTCTTTCACTCTTTCCAACACACAGGTTACAAATTACAATCAAATGACTCAAAAACATGAGCAGCTGGGCCAGCCAAAGACCATGTAACACATATTTTTAATATCACAGCGGCCAAGGTTCAAGTGTGGCTTGGGCCATGCTACATATCATCCCCTCTCTCTCCACTGTGTTTCTTGTCTATCTCTAGTGCCACTGTCCAGTAAAGCAGAAATAATATCTTTAAAAGTTAAAAACAAAAACAGCTTGTTTTTGGCATTTACATGGATTAGAGACTGGCCATTTTCCTGGCTGACACAAAGCCATTAAGTTGTTCCCTCTAAGTCCATAACCAGTCATAGAACTTTGGATGCAATGCCTGAAAGGTGACAGTAGCATAATATTTAAATATTAACACTTGTTAAAGAGACAAGCTAATTTATACAAGTGTACAGATAATTAAGAGAATTTGCTCTTACCATGTTAAAAGATGTATTGGATGTCTTCAGTTTACCTACTGTAAAGGAGAATCTTAGCAACACTGTCACCAGCCTTCAACCTACTCTGTAGTGTCACAAATGCACTGAAACACAAGCTCAAATGTTATTCAGTTTTATTAAATTGAATGCATGAATACAAAATGTTCACATAAATTTAAAATAATATACTACTAACTAATATACTTAGTGGGCATTTCTACCCCATGCAACCCCAATGGGAGTAGGAGCAGATACACTATGCCTCCGGTAAAAATGCGCCTTAAACGCTCCATATCTGCAACATGTCTGCTTGCAACCGGCGCCAGTGCACTTAAATAAACAATGGAGTTTGCAATGAAGCACATAACCCCTCAAAGTCTTAACCGACTTGCTACAGAAGTTACAGCTAAACATTTTTCTAGCATTAGCAACGTTAGCTAGCTAACGTTAATCGAATGTGCTCACCTGAAGAAAAGACTCTGCTCCTGTGGGCGCGAAGAAACGGTGGTGAACTGAAATACAACATTTCTAGCCTCCGTTAAAGCTAGGGTCTACGATTTGAAAGACGAGGAGAACATTTTGAAAAAAGCGCCCCCCCACACACTACCCCTCCCCTCTGAGCTTGTATGGCCCTCCCCCCGTGAGGAGGCTCCGATTTACCGGTACCGGTAATAACGGCGGCGGCCAACAACGCCCCTTAACTGTGATATAATAAGCACGTACCACGGCCTGTCCTGATGTGCTGCTTAAATATACCATACTTTTTAACATTCTACTTTCTATAGAAATGATGGTATGATTTAATGGTTTTGTACCGTAAACGTAAACACCAACAAAATCTGTAATTCAGACAGAATGATACCGTCAATTTTAGGGTAATTACACGCTTGTGACATTAAGGTATTTTACCATTTTGCAAACTTTTTATAACATTCACAGTAAAATTCCGTATTTTCTACTTAGTAAGACCGTAAAATTTAAAGTTATTTACTGTTTCTTGATTTACGGTAATTCAATGTATTTACTACAGTGATATACTATTTTTGATTTTACGGTATTTTACTGTTGCTATTTGACAGCTTTTTACCGTAATTTCTACGTACATTTTTTACAGTGTATATATATATATACATTTATATAATATATATGTATATGAGTTGTACAGTCTGGAAGAAAGTTCATTTGTTATCAGCATCCAGAAATCTCAAAAAAAAAAACAAAAAAAAAAAAAACCTGACACTTCTGTTTTGAATCTTTCTGTGAGAGTGTGTTCTCACCATTCTTGGTAATTTGCCCAGGCTCAGAGTCTTGTGTGTGTGTAAGTGTGTAAGTGACTTTGTCTTAGTGTGATTATGTAAATGCAATTAGAGTCTCTTTATCTGTTCAAAGGCACCAGGATGAAAGCGAGGCAGACATGACCTGCTACACATCCCATCTTCTGTCTTGTGTTCAGCACAAGAATACCAATGTTCCCACATTAACCCAGAGAGACAGTAGGTGAGTACTGAGAAAAAAAAAAAAAAAACATGGAGGAAGAAGCAGCATCAAGTTAGCACCATGATAATGGAAGGCAAGAAAGGTGTGTCTGTGTACGGGCAGAAGAAAATAAACGCCACTAATTCCTGGAGTCAAATCCATATCAGGGAGGAGAGGTAAAGAGAATGCTAATGAGAAATATATATGGAGGCAGGATGTGCTCCGCATGTGGATAGTTTACATCACATATACCGTGAGAGGGCTGTCAGTGTACTGATGAACTAAACTCCACCTTAGTGCTGCTGCTGTTAGATTTCAATGTGCTTCAGCTTCATTCCAGTCTCCCGCCATAAATCATAACACCTCCGCCGTAAATCTTCATGGCTTGAAGACGTTAATTTCATTACGTGATGTGAGTGACTTGGCTCCAACTCTGAGTCGCAGAACATCTTAGATTTTGCCAGTAATCCAAATATGTCTGGTGTTGTTTCTCACTGAAAGCTGTGTTCCAGTGGAGAAACAACCCGACCCATCACAGCTCTGCAGGTGGGGCTCAAAGTGGGGATGTCATCTTGCACAGTACAAGCACAGTAACCTCTTATTTTGAAACCCAAATGGAAGCAAACACAAAATGAAGTGTCCATAATAATCATCTCTGGTCCACTGAATTGTGAGTGCACTGCACACATATACAGTATAGTTGGTCAATGTGTAATTATTATTATTATTATTATTGATGGCTGCTGATTGTTTTAATAATCAACAGTAGCCCCCCAATAAAATTATAACTAAAATCAACCAAGCATAACTTCAGTGCTTATGATCCATGTCGTCTCCCTGCACAGACACACACTTGGAGAATTTATGCAAAGCAGCACTGAAGAACTTCTGGAGGCCTGTGGTGGAGCAACACCTGACTAACACTCACCACACTCTGTGCTGTGTTTACTTTCATTCATCACTCTTCTATTAAACACAGGGTTGGACTGTACCAGCTAATTGGCATCATCCATTTCAAATGCATCACAGTTACTCTCTCATCCTTAGACACGTGGCTGGGAGCACCCGGTCATATTCACACAGTGTGGACATTATTACCTGACATTCGTGCCGAGGCCATTTGCTGCAGCAGCCCCCTCCACCAACCTCCTCCTCACCGGCTGTTTTTCATATGTCGTTGATTTACACAAAACTAATGTGTGTTTAGTAAGGGGGATTAGCTCTGTCTGCAGAATCTGCCTTGCTGCTCAGATTCTCTGGGAGCTCCATCAAAGAGTGGAACCCCCCCTCCCCCTGTCTGCTATTATTTTCCATCATCAGACTGACTTCTTGTGTATGACTTTTTGGCTCTTTAGTAACATTTTTTTTTTTTAACCTTACCCTTCCCACCTGGGAGTTTCTCTGTCCCCTCTGTGTCCTCACCAGAAATATGCAGGTCTGTGTGTAGGTCCGAATGATAAATAGGCCCATAAGTACAATTAATTATAGTCCAGTCCGCTCCCTGTGAATGCTGCTGTTAATGGAGAAGATGTTTGATAGAGCAGATCCATTATTTCTTGGCTGCAAAAGTTCAGATAAATTAAATATAAATGCATTTGTGTTACAGTACTGACTGGGGGCATTTTCTGCACATCGTCATCAGATGTGGGACACTTAGATTTTTTGAAATCCAATCACCAATTTGAATATACATTGATCTTTCTTGTGCATTTATCTACACCAGTGCACAGCCACCAGCTGTGACTTCTGGGGAGCTAGAGAACCATAATATGTTTGCCCCTCCCTTGATTCTAAGTTGTAGAACTTGATATGAATTAGAGCTGATGCTGTTTGATTGAGATTGGGTGTCTGATTGTCCATCATGATTAAACAAGGCTGCATGAACCCTCAAGCTTTAACCTTGTGTTTTTTCAAGTAGCTGGTAAAAAAGTAGTGAAGTGTAGTGATGTAGCAAGTGTTAAAGTCCTTGCTCACACGTTCTCATGCACCTTTAAGCTCGGCTTTTTCACACACCTGGTTCAATGCTTTACAACCAAAGTGATGCAGGTAGACAAAGATATCATTGTCTTGGTTACAGCTGGACTAACTGTGAAAAAGTGTGTGATTACGTGTGTGTCCAGATCACTTTGGTGACTTAAGGAAACCAGTGCAGAACCCATATTTGTGATGTTATTAACTGTAAATAGCCACAGTCAACAGGTTTTACTTCACTGATCAGATGAGCAGTTGGCAACGTTTGATGCTGAACAAGCATCACATTATTTCCCAACACATTTAACTTTACTCTAGGTCTCCTTGGTTATGATGCAGCATACAGGAGGAAGTACATCTTATAAGTAACTAATAAGATTCTCATATGTTGTTTTTCTCAAAATGGACACAAGCTGCATTTTCTGATCGGTGATGAGAAAAATAAAGATCTGATTCAGGGACAGTATTGATCATCTGCATTTAAAATGCACCCTAATGACCTATGGTGCACATGAAAGCTGTGTTTTGTTTTTATGTGATACAGCAATGTCAGAAGTGAAGGCTGACCTAAGATAGAATTATGGAGTAAGAAAAAAAGACACTCCTTTGCTATCCCAAAAATCAGATTACCCTCCCCTCACCAAAGATGAAAATGAATGACTCTTCCCATTTTTTTTTTTTTTTTGAGGTGCCTATTTACACATCCAACAAAATTAGCATTAATTTAAAGTTGTGTTTGTTTAATTTGTTTTGCAGCTCTGGTTTGGTCTCTATCAACTTCTCAGGGAAAGATCTGGTTTCTTAGACGTTAAATACCCCACTATTTTCACCAGCTAGTCTCTGTGGTTAGAGACACACACATACACACACACACATACACACACACGATCTTAAAAAAATAGCATAACCTTTATGGACTAATTTCAGAATAAAAGTTTAGTTTAGTGAGAACAGTGTCTCTATGACAGGATTTTTTCTCTCTCTCTCTTTTAGTTTCCCAAGCTGCCTCTGTGAGCACTGAGCTGTGTATTCTGAGATCTCACTGTGGCAGCATTCAGTGCTTGGTTAACTATATGAGTAATGACTGAAAAAGACTAATTTATCAAATAAGCTTCAACTCATTGACTTCCTGCTTCACGTCTTTAAGACAGGAATGAGCTATGGCACAGCTTTCCCCCAATTCCATATCTAAGGAACATTAGTGAGACAAACAACGCACTGCAGTTTACGATCAGCTATATTTCAGAAATGGTGCAGTTTGTCCTTTATGACAGCATTTCTTTGTTATACACAGCACTACTACAGTCACTGCCAGATGAAGCTTGTATATTTAAATGCCATCATTTTGCTACATGTTTTGGGATGAGCCTACCTGGATTTGAAAAGGTTTCTCAAACAGAATGTGTTGTGGACCTTTTCTGTCCCATAGATAAATCATTTATACTAAATAATAGTGAAACACAAATGGGCATTTGTTACTCAGTGATGTTAGATCTACCTCCTGTCCTCTTTAGTGTTTACTATTAGACATGCCTGGCACTGATTCAATGCAATATAGTTTCTGAATGATGAGAAATTTGTGGAAAAGTTAAACACTGAACAGCTGTCACTTCCAATTGAAACCACAGAGATGTGTGGTGCAGCATGTTGCATCAAAATCTCCCATAGATGTTCAGCTCAGCTGAGACGTAGGGCCTTTATAACCGATGCATACACGCAAAAAGTTAGGATCTATAAAAACTAACTAGATGGGATGATTATACGGAAACTCATACAAAAGTCACGTACCAACGTTTTGGAGACAGGGGAAATCGGTGGCGCAGACGTTGAGGTGGTGAACTGAAACCTCACTTTTTTGTGTGTATGCCATTTTCAGTTTTTGTGCACATGTACACTTTTAGTATGGATCCTGTTTTATAAATGGTCCAGGCCACAGTGTATGATTCACAGGATTGTCACTATAAACCAATTAATGAACACTAGTGTCTGCAATCTTTGTGTTTCTCCACTAATGTAGTGTTTGTTTTCCTTTCCCATTTGTAGGATGAATTAAATTGTTCTAGAGAAGATTTTTTTTTCCTTTGGTTTTTTTTTCATAGCTACAGTCTTAACTCACAAAAGGAATCACTGTAAACTGAATCTTGTTTCACTAAGTCAATCCTAAAACTAAACCAACCAAGAAGGAAAGACAAGACAATCACTTCCTAATTTTCATTAAATTCATTTTGTATTTCCTTTAATGTCATGTGCTTCCTGTTTTCCGTGTTGTTGTTGTTGTTGCTGTTGTTGTTGTTGTTGTTGTTGTTGTTTGTGCAGGCCTTCATAGCCACATCTGGCAGTCGATGACTCATGCCTTATTTAACGAGGTGATGTCTCTGAACAAGCTCAGCTGGCAAAATAGATGAGGAGCTCTTGAGAAAATGGGCACAGAGGAAATGTAAAATGGAGGGGAGTCATTGAGTTGTACCCCCCCTCCACCCCCTGGCTTTAGGCAGAAGGAGATGCTGGTGCTGGTACTGGCACCTCGAAGGGCACTCTCCGTCTGAGGAGACTTCATTTTGTCCCCTCTGGATACGAGGGTACGGCCTGAATGACATGCGGGGAAATGCAATGTGACAGCAGCAGCAGCAGCAGCCATGGGGGGAGGCTGGTGGTGTATGTATTGCAAACATTTGAGGATTGTGTGTGTGTGTGTGTGTGTGTGTGTGTGTGAGATGGGGGGACCTCCATCCAGCTAGGAAGAGGCCCCATATGTGACAAGGAGGGAGAGAATAAAGGTAAGAGAAGAATAATTCAGGCAACAGAGGGGTGTACAAAGCTGGCTGGGCAGACGGTTGGTAGAGTCTACGAGGTTCCCAAGATGCAAAGGTGTCCAAAAATGAAGATGAGGAAGGTTAGAATTAAGTAGTCAAGGTGATCTAGGGTGGGAGTAGCTATTAAGCACTGAAGATGAATGGTTGATGAAGGAGACAGGATCCAGAGGTCCTCCACTACTGACACGGTGCAGGAGAAATATCCTTAGTCTAGTCCTCCAACCTGAAAAACCATATAGGTCGTTTTTTTCAACCCTCTGACATGACCACAGCCTCCGTCACGCCACCCGGGTTCTGAAGAGCAGTTTTGAAGCTCAGAGGGGGCTGCTCCACCGTCGCCACTTTGGCAAATTTAAACGGATCACTTATATAAAAATTCAGTTGTAATGAAGGAGGAAATTAGCTCTATATATCAAAACGGTTTTTGTACCAGGCTGTAAACATGTTTCTTTCTACTGTAAAGCTGCACATTTTAAAATGTGGGACTGACTCACTTTTGGAGCCAGCCTCAAGTGGCCAATCAAATAAGTTTTTTGGTACTTCCACGTTGGCTTCATTTTTCAGTCTTGGAGGTTTCCACCCATATACGACCTGCAGCAGTGTCTCCTGAAATATCACCCTTATGGCGGCAGGCATACCAGACCTTGGCTGTCATGGTGACAACAATAAACACACAGACTGAACACAAGTAGCACAACCACCATGACGTCACCGCACTTTCTTCTGATGCAGAGGAGAGGATCCAGAGTTAAGAGAGTTGAGAGAATCCATTTGAATATTATTGGGAAATGAACTGTTAGTTACTACATCATGAATTTCATGAACAGCTGACACAGGAAGCGCTAAAAACCCCTCACAGTCTCCTCCAACCTTTTCAATGTCAAGTCGTCCATTTCCACACAACTAAATCAGACTGAAAACACAACCCTAGCCACAACACTGCAATGTTGAACATCTTCCACACACAGTTGAGATATAATGCAGCGCTGTATTTAGCTGGCACGAAGTCTGCATTCCTGCCACCGCAGCTGACCTCGTCAACGAGATCTTGCTTCTGCATCATGGAAAAGTTAAGTTAATGTTTTCAATAAAACCCACGGGATCTCTGACGGCAGGGAGAAATCCACTGGAGGAGGCAGGGTTGACTATTTATTTGATACTAATGGTTTTCAGAATGGCGGAGGGGAGTATTTTGGGCTGAACCTGAAGCTGTCTGTGGAAAAACTCTAAGTCCGCCTGCACTTACAGCACTGGTGATAATCCATGCTCTCTTCCCTCTGTTGCCCCCCCCCCCCCGCCTCCCCTCTTCGGTGTTTCTCTGTCACAGTCTTCAGTGTAGATGCCATTATGATTGTATTTTTGCAGGGTTACTGCTCAGCTAGATAACATATCTTGTTATGTGAGGAAAGCTCAGGGGAGTTGCTAGAAAGAATGTATGGGGAGGATTAAGAGGGCTCTCTGAGGCTGACCATCTTTCCCCATGTGTCAGGCAGGAGCCGGGATGATTTGTTGGCTTGCTCTGCGCCTCCTCAGTTCACCGTGCAGCTCATGCTGAAGGAATGCCCTCAAGTGTGGGTGGACATTTTAGTTATTTCGATAAGCGGGGGTCAGCAGAATCCTAACTGAACGTATGATTTTTGTATTATTGTCATAATCACCGTCAGTATTATCTTCATGACCACCATCACTACAAAGTCCACGAAACTGGGGCATTGAGGGTGTTACTGCCTTGGACTGCACTCAGACCCATGGGATGGTGCTGGTCCTCAGAACTAATCTGCTCTGTATTTTTTTTTCCCTTCTTTCTAGCCACAGGCTAAATCCACTCGGGTAAGTTTAAGGAAACATGGTGGTCAAGGTTAAAAAATATGTCATCGCTAAATCATAGTTAAGCTGGGTTATGACCCCAGCAGAGCAGCAGTGAAGGCAAATCATCCACCACCGAGACCTCCACATCTTTACTTCATGCTTTGTCACAGGATGTTACTGTCAAACTCCTGCTGAACAGTTCCATGTGAATGTGATTCCCACCAGACTGGTTCAACAAGCCCCCCAATAATTAAGACTCTGCAATTATGTAGCAATGCAACTTCGTCTCCTACACCACCCTGACCCCAAAAGGTGTGTGAAGATGTAGAAAGAGAAGAAATAAGTTGTCAGCATGCAAGTGTAATCAATGGATCATTGGAGTTTTGATTGAAAATAATATTATCTAAGACCTAAATGTTTAAACTTAAGATCTGGTAACATCGCTTTTTTTGAGTCAGCACATGATCTCGGGTACTGAGACAAGTATCAAGTATTTTGTGGTGGGATCAGGCTCAATACTATTAATATTTCAGCAGATGTAACTTCATTAATGAAGGTAAAGGGACAAGGGTCTTTTTTTTACATTCTATATAACCAGCATAATAAACTGCCTGAGGTAAATCCGTGGAGGCAAAATACCCAGGCACACATTCTATTTCTTGCTTACACAAGGATTTAGTCACGAAAACCAATTTTAGGAAAAAAAAAAAAAAAAAAGAGCTTGATTTAGGCCTATTAGTGTTGTAGAATTAAAAGTTGTTACAGCAACATCTGTTTTCCCAGTGTTACCTGAGGGTCTGACTCTTTCAGAAAACACAATTACTTCCATCCTATAATTAACATGCGATTCTCCTGGAATATTAACTACGTACCTCGGCAAGTATGGTGGACCTCATTCAAAGTAAACTGTTAATTCAGCTTCAAGTCAAACTGAAGCTGTTCACCTTTAAGTGATGCTCTTGACTCTGATGTTGCTCAGATTCTGGGTTTGTTGGATAAATCAATCATCAACATGTTTTTTTTTTTTTGTTTTTTTTTTTTTTTATTTCTGTATAATAATATGCCTTGTAGATTCTATTCTATGTTAGCTCCTATATGTCTTAGTCCAGGTAATGACCCAGTATACATATAACATATCATACTGCAGTCTGCACCACCAGGACCCTTTTCTGTCAGTGAGAGTGATTCGCTGCCTAAACACACAGCACCCTCCTACATACAGATATTTACTTTCTTCACCACGAGCACTTCAGCCAGACTCAGCATGGCATGTACCTGCATTTGTGTGTTTGATCTGGGTCACTGTGTGTGCTTGTTGGGTAGTGCATTAACCCTCTGGAGCCTAAGGCCTGACAGCCACTTTTGAGTTAGGTGGACATGCCTTGACATTTTTATATATTTCAGGAATCTAAAAAAAAAAAAAAACACTGATCCCAAAGTGCTGCATGTGTTTATATTCAGCACAAACTCTTCACCATTAAACTGAGAGCAGGGAAAATGGCACTGATCTATTTTTTTTAATCAACTATAAACATACACTTTTCAAAAACCTATTTTCAGAGGTGCTGAGATATTATTAAAAAGACTTTCGAGCTCTGAACTTTGTAAACATCAGGGTTAGCTGCAAACAGGCCATTAAATCATTTAGATATTTCATGCGGTTTGAATAAAATGTTTCTCTTTTCAAAGCCAGAGGTCCACATAATGAATACTTTCCAACACCGTAGTTGTGTCTCAATTCACATACTTCACACTTGCTGTTTTGAGTGTGCAGTGCACTAGAAGTACCTGGATGGTGCACTTAAAACATGTCCTCATGGCCGATGGCGGCCTAATTTCCATGACACACGGGACACACACGGGACAGTAAAATGCTCAATTTGAAGTCTGTTGAGCAAAGCAGGCAGCAGGGGGGTGACAGTGGTCATCTCCAGTGAGTGCACAATTTGAGACACAGCAACTGTTAATACTGCCCGTCCCCACCATCAAAGGTAGTGGCCCATCCCTGTGAGACAGCACTGTGGCTGTCTCTGGCCCCTCCTCACCCATCGTAACTGTCAGTCCTGATCAGGGTGCCAAGCTTCAAAACAGTTCCTCATTAAAGACGTAAGTAGACATCACATGCTTTGCACTTCCACTGGGTTTCCGTTTGCTTTCCACGATGCATCCTGCAATATGCACAGGTCTCGCTTCTTAGTCATAGCCTTCACCCTGCAGTCACTGGCAGGCTCAGCCACGGGAAGTGGTACATGAGCACCTCTGTCTGTCTTTGCCGGGGTCTCCTGTGTGTTCTGTCTCATACCGTGCAGCTGTGCAGTGAGCTCCTCCATGAAAGCCTTGTGGGTAAAGCTGTCCTGTTGCATGAACATAGATTAGAACACTGGGATCATTATGGTTCTGTTATGTTATGTTATGTTATGTATTGCTATGGTAGAAAAAGGGAATTCACGTTATAGTGCATTTGCATATTTATACTTTATATGTTCCTCTGAAAAACATATTTATACAAACTTAAATAATTCATCAATGAGGGGGCTACTCTGAATGTTAGTGCATACAAATAAAATAAGGGAGCACAGACTGAGTAAGTAAATTGGAAAGAATGAAAGTTTCTAATTACACGGGGACTGATTTGACTTTGTGAAACTGTATCATGTCATACATATTGCAGCTAGCAATCTGCTGCAGAAGTTTTAGCTGTTGCAGCCGTTTTGGCAACACATTCTCATTCCCAGGTCGTCACATACAGACAGTTTGCATCACTTTTTAACGCACTGTGTACCCGTTTAGCGCCATTTCATGCAGGGTACAGCATGAATGAAGCTCCACATTTACATGTACCGGTGGCAGTGGAGAAGACAGGGATAGTGTGGGTGGATGGTGGGCATATAAAGCATTCAACTGTTACACCAGAGACTCGGGTTCACATCCAGTTCGGCTGTAATTAAATTTCATACAGAATGGATTTGCTGTCGCAGTTTAGTTGTCCAAGAATATAATTTCTAGGAGCATCCTGTCAGACTACCCTGAAAAAATGACGCTAAAGGTGCCATGACCTAGTGTCCGTACGTAGCGGTTTGGGAGTGAGGACATGTTGGCTTTAGCTGCTTTATGACAGAGGATTCAGCTGTAGAAAGTGATGCGATGTGCTGTGCATTTGCAGCGCTGACTCGTCATCCTCAGCAGGATTGAGTCAAAGGTCAAAATGGCAATGTTCTTCCTCACTGTCCCCGTCGCCTCCATCCGAGGAGAGGTTGCAGTCATCGTCAGTCACATCCAGGATCTGTTCCAAGGCTGCAGCTGCCGAGAAGCGTCTGTCTGCATCTTCCTCGGTCAGTGGCATGTGTTCCTGTTTACAGGAGGCGTTTTCACACTAATGACCCAATAACAACTGCTGAATTAATCTGCTGCTGTCATGTGCATAGCCGTGTGCCATCAACAGCTGATTTATGATTCAGAGACTGAAGTGTGCATCTTGTTCTTTTTATTCCCATCTCATAGTTCTGCAAATAAATTCACTGTCTGTTTATATACAGTTTAACGTCTGTTGAAGGTTTCGTAGGATTTTTTTTTTTGATGAAATGTCTGTTTTATCCTGCCGGTGGGATTGCAGACTCCAGAGGGCTAAATCAATGATTAGTTAAATTATTTATTGAGGTAGATGCAGCCTTCTTTAACCTATACCAAATTATTATATTGTCATATTTTTTTCTACTGTTCTCTAACTGCTAAAGGGCCCTGTCTTAATAGGCTTAACACAGAGGCCCTATTAAACAATGGTTTCCTGAATGGTTAGAAATGATTGTGTAGCATTTGATTATAAATGAATCAGTCTGGAACCAAAATGAACTCTTCCCCCTCTTCTCTGTCAGGACTGTCAGACCTAAAACTGCTGTCACTACTACATCTATTACTGCTAATGCTGACACTTACATTTGGGCTCATACTGCTGCAACTGCCATAATTAAATCTGCAGAGGTGATAGCCAACACATTTTGAAAAAAAAAAAAAAAGAGAGAAGGGAGAATTCTTTAACTGGTTGAAATATTTCTGTTGTTTATACAGCAAAATATTTTCCACCTTTGCTCCTCTTTTCAAAAGCACTCTTTCTAATTACTCTCTAGTGATATTTCAGTAAAATAATAAAAGGTTGACACAAAAAAGGAAATAGTAGAAGGTGAACATCTCTTTTTTTTGGTTTTTTTGGCTGTATCACCGTGTGGACTAAACACAGATAAATCAGGGTAGGAGATGTTTCTCTCACAGCACTTGTGTTTAGGAAGGGCACACTCATGTCATACAGAAACTTTAAACTACGCCACACATAATTCTAAGGCTTTGTCAAGTTTTTTGTCAGACACACTGACTGAATATTGAATTTAAGTTTCTGGCAAGTCATTGTCTGCAAGCCACTGAAAGTGTGTGGGTGATGGCAAGACCCATCTAGATGAAACTGCACAACAGCTCAGAGGGTGGCAAAGGACAGTGTGCTGCTGTTAACAGAGTATGTAGCTTCTACAACAATGCCAAGAAGAGATATGAATGGTAAATATATGATTGTTTATATTATTGTTTTTTATAATAAATTTGCCAGGGCAGCAGTGGTGCCTCACAGCAAGAAGGTTCTGGACTGCTCTGTAACCCTCTGATGTAAATTTACAGTGAGATCTGAACTGCACTCTGCTGTATCAGTGCCATACAGTGCCATACTGTAAATTGCAAGCAGTCTGGGAGAAAAAAAACTAAACAAAAAAAAAGCGATTACAGCACTTTCACAGAATGCCATTATCTTCAGGGATTAACTGCAAACTTTGCTGTAAACAGCTGAGCATCTTGGGAAGGTGAAAAGAAAAAAGAAAGGTGGATCTAGGATTTTAAAATTAACTGACATAACATGGTCTTGCAAAAGAGTTTGGGCTGTTTTTGCAGCTTCCATTTGATTTTTCTGGATTTCACCCTTGGAGCACATTCACCAACCAGTCTCTGCCGGCACAAAGACCCAGCCTCACTACAGCCTGCTCAGCCTTTTGTCACTGATGTCCAGAGCTGCACTGATAAGGCAACCTCAATATTTTTATTCTGCCTCAAATGTTACCAATGTCATAACATTATCCCTGTCAAGGAAGTAAAAAGAAAAAAAATCTGTAAGACTTTCTCCAGTTGAATTTTCTGCCGTTTAGGACAGTGCTAGTCATTGAAAAGCTTCGTGCAGTTTTTAGCTTTAGCTAAAATGAGCATGTCAGGATTTTGTCTCCATTTACAGTCCTATTAAACAACACTGTTGCGTTTGCTGAAAGATAATTTAGCTGAACTAATGCTTTGTTCTCCAGTTGGCAGAAAGAGTCATACAAGACTTGAAGACATTTCTAGAACCACGCTCTAAGTTCACTGTTTTGTTGTTTGTGCCAAACTGTTGCACTGATGCATTGTTAATGACACACTGGATTTTTCTGTAAAATGTCACACATAAAACACACACATTATAGAGGGTCTGACAGTTTCTTGTCAATGTAGAAACTGTGACCAAAGGTTCCCTGTGGTGTTTACATTTTCATCCCATTTATCAAGAACTCAAAAAATGTTTTGTGAGCGATATTTCAAGACAAATAGACAAATATTTATTTTGTTCTAAATGGTTTTTCAGAACCTGCACCGATATTAATCCTCGTTGGCACAAAAGCAAAGACATGAGACCAAGAAGAGCAGGAACATGGTCAAAGAGGAGACAACATCAGTAAACCTGCATGTTTACACTCATCAAGAAGCCCAGTCACTTCAAGTGGGACTTAGTTTGATCTTTCACACACAAGCACTCACTCACTCACTCACTCACTCACATACAGATGCACACTCATTCACTCACCCAATACTGTATGCACTGCTATTTCAATTAAAAATTGTCATGTGTTTATGTCAATAAATATTCAAAAATGAACTGCATAATGAATGTTGTCCCTTTTCATAATTTGTTTATTATTATTATTAGTAGTAGTAGTAGTAGTAGTAATACTAGTAGTAGTAGTAGTAGTAGTAGTAGTACCAGTAGTAATAATTGTACAATAGTAACATTCTTTAATTATCATTAAATACAAAATACATACTGTACATTGAAATACAGTTATATACTGTAAATACATGGTAATTTACTGACAGAACTGTGAACAGTATTGTGTTGTAAATTTACAAGAATACAGTAAAGAACTGCACATGTATTTCTAGTAATAAACTGTGATTCTAAAATACAGTAAGAAACTGTAAAAAAAAAAAAAAATACAGTGCTCTGCAGGCAAAGCTGCTGCCATGTCTCTAAATGTCAGCCCTGTGATAGACTGACATCCTCTCCAGGGTGTGCTCTGCCCTCACCCAGTGTCAGCTGGGATTGGCCACGCCCCCCACTCTCCATTTCCTTTTTACAGTGTTCTCTCCATTCGCCAGAACTTTCCATCGTGTTGATACATTCATGGTTTTCCTTCATTTGAGGTTTGACTGGCACTTTTTTGAATAACGTAATTTTGTTCTGCCTTCTTCTTCTGCAGTGGTATAATGGCACCTGACTGGAGATTTCGTGCCACCTACCACTTATCTCAGTGATCCGACTCCTAATATTCACATAACAGTGATGGATGGAAGTGAGCATCAATTTGCATTTTCTTTGGCTGAATATCTGAAACTTTGGTTAAGATGTGTGGTACATTTGGATGGAAACCAGACGAGTGGTTACTTACAGTGACAAGACAGAGTTAGTGAACTCATTAGAATCACCAAGTTTTCTGCATTAATTGATCATGAAAACTGATCTGATCTCCATCCAACACAATGTGCTGAAGCTAATTAAACACAATCAATTATAATCTTCTGTGCCTTTATTGGACACACCCATTTAACATTCACTGCACTAGTGGAAAAAGTAAGTGATCCCTTGGAGTTAATAACTGGTCAAACCATCACTTCTGGTAGCTGTGAAAATAATTGTCTTAAACATTGTTTCTTACAGAGCTGGTTCCCCTCAGCCACATCCTTTTGATATATCTTTTAGGCTCATTCTGCAGTATCTGCATTGGGTTAAGGTCTGGGTTCTGAACTGGTTTCAGGATCAAAATAAAAAATGATTCCCCTAGGACTTCTCCACACTTTCACAGTGGAGCTGTGGCATAAAGTCGTAACGTCAAGTTGGTCTCTTCTCCTCCCTGTCTCCAAACTGTCATCGGTGTAACTGCTGTCAGACGGTTTTTTACTCCTTGGCTTCATATTTGTAGTTGAGGGGCTTGTGGATTATGGAATGTCAGCGGTGAGTCATTTTCTACGGTGGCCCTGAGAGCTCAACACAGTGAAACACATGCAAACAGACAAAACACAAACACAGTGAGAGAACATCTTCATCAGTTTGACGACACATGTGCTGCAAATGCTCACAGCTCAACACATGTGTTTCCAGGGGACACGAGAAAAGTGATGAACCTGGCTGGCAGTGAAAACATTCAAAACATAATGCACACTTAAACTGATTTTGTTTTTTTTTGTGTGGGCTCTTTTTTTAAAGCAGCTAAAACACCTCACACAACCCCACATAAAACAATCCAAACTGTCACTTTAAAGTCCCGCACAGTTGTCATGAAGGGGAAGATTAGCTAAAGAGATTAAAACATTTTATGTACCAAGTTGTAAACATTTGTATCTCTGCTATGAAGTTGGGAATTTTAACATGGCAGTCTGTGGGGACTGACTCAGCCAGCCTCATGTTTCTATCTGCTTCAGAGGCTGAGAAATCAAAGTTTTACTGAAAGTCAAGAAAAAAAAAACCCCTCAGTCTTTAAGAGGTTGTTTTCAAACAGTACTTGGGTTTTAGAAAGCTTTTATGGAGTGCACCTTTGGTCTTAATGGGTTAAAGGTCAGCCCACCTTGAGTAAGCCTGGTCAGGTTCCAGTGGGCACAATGTTTACCTCATTCATGCTTCTCTCTATATATATATACCAGTTAACCCCTCAGCCTGCAAAGACACTGCCCTCAGCCCTGTGTTCAGTTAATTTGAGGGAGGCCTATTTATTTAGACTGCTTTTGTTTCTGTTATTTGTATGCATTGTGGTCCTGTGTGTGGCTTAGAGTGTTGACTGATTGTTTTAATGTAGTAGGCCAGATTCTCAGCTGACTGCCAGCTCACTCCCGGGGGTGTTTGTGACTGATGATAAAGAGGGGACTGCCTGTTCCTGCCCTCAGTGAGAGCTGCATCAACCCATTTTGTGACCACCAAAGTGAAACCTATGAAACTGTCCTTTCTTTTTTCTTCCCTTACAGTGCGGCTGATATTTTATCTTGATGTATTTTATTTCTGTGCTGGTTTTTAAGAGTTTTTTTTTGTTTTGTTTTTTTTAATAGTAGAAAGGTGTCTTTAATTTTCATCTACCAACACTAATGCTTCTTTCTGTGTTCTAGGCCTGGATCAAGCCAGGAGGGGGGTCGTAGGCCTGTTCAAGCCGGGGCCCAGTACACCGAGTAACTGCTCCTTGTACTGCACAGTCAAGTGTTGTTTGTTGTGTTTGTAGCTTGCACTTTATTTTTGACCCTATCCAGACCTGGCATTAACATGCCTCCCAGGTGATCCGATCGTGTCTGGGTGCGTATGCATGCATGCGCGTGTGTGTGTGTGATTTCATTGCCCTTTTACTTTTGCTCACAGTGGTTTTCCTGATTACAGCTACCCCCCCCCCCACCCCCCCTCTGACCAGTAGTTCTTACTTTACACGGTGCCCCCTCTTATGTTTTTGCCTGTAGCTCCTACTGACATTGTTTTACATGGTTTTTAATTTCATCACCATAATTGTTCCTACACCCTGTTTTTAGTAATGTTGGCGCTTAGGTTTTCTCAGTTTGTTCTTAACCTTGGGAACCTGGGCCCATATTCACAAAGCATCTTAAGGCTAAAAGTAGCTCCTAACCTGCCAATTTAGGAGAAACCCTTTTTATTTTTTATTTTTTCATTTATTTTATTTTATTTTATTTTTTGATTAAGAGCAATTATTTTTCCATTGAGTAAATTAAACATAAGTTTTAATTGTAAAATTAAATTCTCCCAGGTTGACACAAACCTTATAAAATCCACTACTTTTGTAAACAGCAAGTAATCCTTAATTATTTGATTTGTATTCATTTATTTCTGCAGGATGTTACGCATGCGTTTGCACTGGCACAGAGCGTTCTTTTATCAACCAATTGCTGTGGTTCTTGCAAGCGAGCTCGTCCATGGGAATTGATGTCAGCCATAGCAACGGAGTCGCACTCTTATATTAGGAGTTTTTGCTTTTCTTAAGTAAAAATTGGTCTCAACAGCTTTGTGAACAGGATTTAAGAGAAAACCTTTAGTTACAAACTTTTAGTACAACGTAAGATAAATCTTAGTAGTAAGACCAAATGCTTTGTGAATCCAGGCCCTGGTCTCTGCTGTCTCTTTCATGTTGTATGCTTGAATCCTCATCCCCTGGTCACAAGTGTATTATGGACTTAAGGAACAGCTAATTACTTTTTGAGACAGTGACATTAACAGCAAATACATACAATGGCTGGGCAGTTCATCAACTATACAAGCCAAGGGGCCTATAGGCATGTGGAGCATTGCCAGCAAATAGACAGAGTCAGCCTGTATGTGTGTAGTTGTCCCAGTAAACACAGCTAGACTGACTGTGCCTGTTTAGCGACCTTGAAACCTCACACGCTCTCTGATGTAGAGTCTCATGGTGTCTTTGTGGCAGTGAAACACTGTGGATTGCACCGTGGTGATTTAAATATTTTACTCACTCAAGTTGAATTAAAAGAAGCTGATAACTGCGTGTTTGACCCACACAGTACACAGAGCATGTGTAGTATATTGTGTGTGTGTTTGTGTGTGTGTGACAGAGACTCACATGCCTTCCTCACACAGTGGGTCATCAGGGTCAGAGTTTAGAGTCCAGACATGAAAGTCTATGGGTTTCTCGTGGCTATAAATTCACTCCCATACACACCCAGTTATCTCAAAGGCCAACCATTTAGAACCTCAGGTGTCGTAAATCTTGCTCCTAGGCTCCCGGACAAGCCAGACACCAGGATTACAATTCCACATCCATCGCTCACACTAAAGCCCCTAATTCCCCGTTACACAAAGCAGAAACAACCCTCCCCTGCAAGTGCTCCAAAAAGTCATGGGATGAAAAAAAAAAGTACTTTAGAAAGTATTTTGTAAAGGAGCCAACAGCCTGCAGTGACTTTGCAGTGCTTTGATGAATAGACGCTGCTGCAGCACAGCTTCACACATTATCCTAGTGAATCCTACTCAAAGCTGTCCCTGATGTGCCTATTAACACTGTTAATTACCAGTAATTACCTTACCCCCACACCTGAACATATGCCCTGCTGACACGCAGCACTCCTTCACTCTGATGGAGGAACAGAGAGGAACATACACTGGCAGCAGCTTTAAAACTTTTGGCTCACTGCTAGATTAATTGGAAATGTCTTTGCTTGCTCATTTAACAGACGTCTTCATTTATTTGTTCATTGAAATAATCATAGATATATATTTTTATTTGACTATTAAAGACTGATTACTTTATGTCCCTAGTGTTGCCTTTATACATTTTCTTATTAGGCTTATTTCAAGCATGGAAATATAATTTTCAAGAATATTGAATCTCTTTTTTTTTTTTCAAACAATTGCTTATACTGTTTTTCTCTCAGTTGCTATATTAAAATCCCTCAACTCATCCTGTGTGGACACAGACTGAGCTCTGCAGACGAACCATGTTTAAACCAACATTAGCTCTATTTGAAACAATGCAGCCCCCCCTTATTGACTACAGTAAGGCCACTGTGTTGGTGTTGCTGGAGCTCTGTTTAAGTGCACATAGGGGCCAGATGGGGTGCCTCGGTGGCTCACCTGGTAGAGCGCGTACCATTAAGGCAGCGGCCCTGGGTTCGAGTCTGACCCGTGGCCTTTTGCTGCATGTCATCCCCTCTCTCTCCCTGACTTTCCTGTCACTCTCTCACTGAACTATCCAATAAAGGCACTAAAAGGCCATGTAATGGGCCAGAAGTCTCATTTTGATAACTGGGATAGGAAATGTGATAAGTGTTTTCCAGTGATGTCATTTGAGGTAGTGTCAGTGGGCTGTGGGTTGATCTTACTAGACTTCTGTAGCCCTACTGAACTGTTGATGTCTGACTTGCATTGTGGGTAAACCTGGTAGGAACCAGGTTCAAACAAGATGAATAAAAAAAAACTAAACTAAACATAATAACACTAGAGCTCATGTGTAAGGTACATGTCAAATGAGCTTGTTGTAGGTGTTTGGTTTTTCTCATGAGGGCATTCTAGTGGAGCTTTAACCAAACCTAACTGTCTTCCCTGGGTAATGGTGGTACAAACTATACATATGCTTATAGTACTTCACCAGCTCTCGTTTTGGCTTGATTTAAAGAAGATGCACTAATATTGAGTTATTGGTCCCAAAGAAAAAAAAACAGACGGTCTCTTTTGTCTCCAGTGGTACTGATGCCTAAGAATGTTTTTTTTAGTCAGTTTTCCTCCTTCATCTCATGGTGTTGCTGAAAACAGATGGTAAGTTTTAGGCTGAGATGGCCAAATTTGCACATATCCAATGCCAATAGTTTTTTTTTCATGTTCCAGACATCACTTTTAAGCCCTCCTACGCCTACATGAGAAACACACCACATGTGCCTACAATTAATTTTCAATCACCCCACTAAAGAGATATCTAACTAGAGAGAAATAATCATCTGAAAATGACTTTCACGTTCCAGGTTAAAAACTGATTTATGTGCAGAAGCTGCAAAAGCTTTACACAACCACTTCATTACTGCACCAGTTACACACTCACACATGCATGCACATGGATAATTACTCTCTCACATACACACTCCTGCACACATTTGAGCTCAGTCACACACTCGTGGTCAGAGAAACTTTTTTTTTTTTTTTTGAGAAGGTAGCAGAGGAGGTTGCTAGGAAACCATTGTTGAATTGCATGCAGTGTTAGCGTGTTAGCGCTGGCTGCCTTGCCTCTAGGTATGGCTGGGATTTGAGATTTCACTGGTGAGGTGCAAGCGGCTGAGAAGATAAGGCTGGAGAAAGCGACGCTTAGTGCTGGGGAATAGCCGGGATCAAGCTGAAGGGAGAAAACAGTCGGCAAGCTTCATCATATTCTGCCTGTCCAGATGTGTTTTTTCTTTTTTTTTTTTTTTTCTCCGCTCCTTTCAGCTTCATGTGAGCGTCTGCATTCACTGTAGCCCCAGCACAGATAGCCTTCCTTCACTAAAGCTGAAGAAATAATTAGACAAACCTCAGGGAATTTGTGGAAGTGTAAAGACGAAATTGGTGGTTTTGGAATGTGGTCAAAGAGGTGAATAATGTTTGCCAAGATGCACACACACAACATACACAGACTACAAAGGCACAGCAGAGCAACTGCAGAAGAAGTGAAATTAAGGAATACAGTTTAAAGGTTTTGGCTGGTAGGGCAGATTGAAAAATAGATTGTTGTAATGCCTTTATAGTCTGATTATTTTAGCTCAAAAAGTCCTTGGGACAGACCATAACACTTAAATATAGCAAAAAATACACTCTACTTTTCAGTCTCCAGGGAAGAGTGAAATGGAAAATGCAGTATCAACAAACAACATGCTTGTTTTTCAGTCTTCGTGTCCTTTTTAACTTGTTTGTTTAAAGTGAGACTATGTACATTTGACACTGTCCTCCTATAAATTCTGTTCTCTATAGGTTCTGTTGCTAGACGACATCTAGTGGTCGTAGTAATGATGACAGGAGCAAAGAGAAAAGTGTGGTGACGTAGTTTATAGAGCGACAAAGTCCACGTCAGGAGGAGCTTGGGGTGGATGGATGAATATGACACAGGAGAGCAGTGTTCGATTTCCATATGGAAGTAGCAGTTTGTGTTGTTTTCTATTATCCATAACCACTTGTTATAACTGTAACCATGACAACCAAGATTCTGTACGCCTGCCTCCGTAGGGGCACTATTTCAGGAGACACTCCTTTGAAACGTGTCAGAGGGTTAAAAGAACGACCTGTATGGTCGTTCAGGTCGGAGGACTGGTAGGTAATTTTTTGCAGAGCAGTATGAACAGCGTCCCCTGCAGCCACAAGTGGTGAGATTACACAATGCTGGCACATTAAATTCAATTCTTCAAGTCAATTTACAGGCTATTTTCACAGAAATGATACATTCTTTTTGAAAATGTTGGGGGTTTTTTTGGTTTCTTTTGGGGTTTTTTTGAAATAAGATTTTTAAATTTATCAGGAAACATGAGATACAGAACAAGAACAGGAGAGCTAGGCTGGAGTCATCAATACATCAAATACACAGGCACAGTTCATCACACAGGCATTTATTAGTTTAATGCTCTTTTTACCATTTTCCTTATTTCTCCTGAGAGTAATAATCCAGTTTCATCAAGTATTTTTCAGCGGCTAAAGTCATCCTATCCATAGAGCATAACAATATGAAAAAGTCAGAGGAAGGATCTATATTAAGTCATGTCTCCAAAGAAAACATCAATACACAAACTCAGTATCCTTGACATTAAAATGTCAGAAAGTTATATTCTGGCCTTAGCTATATTGTATTTTGGCTTTGTAGGGCAAGTAGCCTTTCCTAATGGGACATATTGACTTCGGCACTGATGATGTTATTAAATTAACATCCAGTTTCCCACTAATTACATGAAAATAGATCATATGAGTGAGGGAGTCATGGGTTAGAACAAGCATTGGCACTTTCATACAGATATTAAAGGTCATAGTAAATTCTGAGCATAGAGGAAGTCAACACACATGACACACTAATGACATTAACATCAAGTGATGATGGTTATGAAAGCTGAATTCAGGATAAAAAAGCCATTTATACATTTTCCCATGGACCCGCAAAGGCACATTTGCAGATTTGGATGTGAAAACATAAGACTGTGTGCCCACATCAAGATGCAGACTCTGTAACACACTCACAGACAGACATAGTTTGGCACAACACAATATCCCATTTCATGGCTTGGCTGGGAAAAGCCTCAAAAAACAGGCAATGTGTGAAAACTCAGCCTTTTCCACCTCACAAGCGTATCTGCTTGTGCCTGTACTCTGAAATGTTTAACACCCCATGTAACAATGTAAATTGGACACCCTTTGGGGGTGGCAGAGTGATGGATTTGAAGTGTGTGTGTGTGTGTGTGTGTGTGTGTGTGTGTGTGTGAGAGAGAGAAAGAGAGAGAGGATGGGGTCAGGAGAGAGAACGGCAGGGTATTTACATACCAAAGGCAACGACTATTGCAGTAAACACTTCCTTTCCATCTCCCACAAGCCCCAGGAAAAAAAAAACAACAACAAAAAAAAACGTAGCGATTGTTGATTTTTGTGCCTACACCTCTCCTAATTGAAAGCCCTTTTTGGTAGGCCATCCGGGAAGCAGCAACAGAATGTGAGCTGTCCTCCGAGGGGCCTCCAGCACCCTGAGGAGCCCCTCTGACAAGCCTGTAAGCCGCTCCTCAGACCCCGGCTATCTGGATCCACCAATTACCACTGCCACTGTCTGCCCCTCTCCCTCTATTTTCATTTTTCTCTCCATTTAGCCTCCTCACTTTTATTCCTGCTCTTGTTTTTTTTTTTCCTCTTTCTTCTTCACTTCACCTCTGTGTCTCCATATAACACCCTCTTCCTGATTCTCCCTCTCCACGGTCTTCTTTTATTTTGTACCTCCCTCTATTTCCTCCCAATTTTCTTCCTCATTTTCTCTCATTGCCTCTGTCATTTTCAGCACACTGCTATCCTGTTGTTGTGTGGGCGGTAGAGCCCCATCTGCACCCCATTAGGCTTGGAGATGGGGCTTTTTGTGGCAATGCTGGGTGGGGATGGTATGGCGATGACCTCCGTCGGTAGGGATTAAGGGGATAGAGCGATGTAAACAGCTCCTGAAAAGAAAAGGACTCCACTTAGCTCACCTCAGCACTGGTGATTCAGCACTTAGAGTCAGGCTGGTGCATTGGCTGGCTGATAGTAGTTTTGGACTTTATCAAAAATCTGATATTTGTCAGTCAGTGTTGTCCAGCTCGGAAAGGATATAGATTCATTTTGGAGCTTCGCCACCAGCCGAGCCAGAGGAATCAATCTGGTGTGGTGTGGGAGGATTTTACTCAGCAGCTTCAGGGATGGCAAGCTGTAAAAGCTGCTGTGTAACCTGCCTCAGTTTGCCTTAAAGGACCTCACCTACTTTATGGGAGTTCTAAAAACCTCAGACAAAAAAACCTGAGGCTTATGTATAAAGGTCTTACTTATGTTCCAATTTGTTTGCCGTGATAGTTTATAGCTTCTCTTTTAAGTGAGATTTATCGCTCCACATATGCAGCGCATGCTGATTCTTTTTTGACTCAACAACTTGACAAATCATGAACTGTTTCTTAAATGCTAAAAGGAGGCTGTATGGAGCCTGGACAAGCTGTCACTTGGTTGCAAATTTGTCACTTCAGCATGTGTGGGCATTTTCATCCAGGCCATGATATTTTTCAGTGCTATACGGAAATAACTGGACTTGCTTGAGATTCTTGCAGACAGCAGCTTTAAGTTATAATATGTCACTTTTCCACAAGAACATGTCTAAAAAAGGACTAGGCTATGCTTATTTTTTGAGTTGTGTTATATCAAATGTTTCCATCAATTTTTAACCCTTATGGTGTTCGGGTCTGTGGGACCCGTTTTCATTTTTTATTAAAAGAAAAGTGATACAATTAATTAATTTTTCAAACTCAGACTCACTGGCCTTGGCTCATTTTCTGTGAAGAACATATATCAGAATACGTTTTTAATGACCACACACCGTACACCCCCCCTACACATTTCTATTACATATAAGATGTCCGGGTCCACTGGACCCGGAGCTAGTAGAAGTGTGGAAATTGATGTTCTGTGTACCTACACTCCGTCCTCCTCCTGTCTGGGCCTGCTGTTAGTGTGTGTGTGTGTGTGAGAGAGAGAGAGTGACAAAGAGAGAGAGAAAGAGTGACTGTAAATGTGAGTTTTGTGTTTCTGCACCTGTGGTTCCCACACAAGGTTGCATCATTGTTGCAAAATTCAAGCATCAACACTGTCTGCTCTGGTTTTCCCGCACATTTGACCCTCTGTCTTGCGGGAATCTTTATTTTCTCACACTCTATCTGCTACAAATTGGAGGTGGGACACTATAAATATAGCTTTGCCAGTGTGGTTTATTATCACAACCGATCAGCAGTATATACCATCTAAACCTGCCAAGTATGATATAAAGATCTGGGCTGCCTGTGATGCCACTTCCTCATATGCTTGGAACTCACAAGTCTCCACAGGGAAACCTGATGGAGGAGCCCCCGAGAAAAACCAAGGAATGACAGTTGTCCTGGACATGTCTCAGGGACTCAGTGGACACAACATCACATGCAACAATTTTTTTACCTCGCACAAGCTGAGACAGGAGCTCCTAAAGAGGAAGCTGACCATGGTGGGAACAATACAATACAATACAAGTCAGAGCTCCCACCTCAACTGCTGACTTCAAAGAACAGGCCTGTCAAGTCTTCCAAGTTTGCGTACACGGCTGACACATCCCTGGTATCCTATGTGCCAAAGAAAGACAAGAATGTGGTACTCATGAGTACACTGCACGGGGATGGAAGAATCTGTGACCAGGAACATCACAAACCAGAGATCATCATGGATTATAATGCCACAAAAGGAGGGGTAGACAACATGGACAAGACAACATGTCCCCAGAACCCCAGCCTCTGCAGCCATCGTGAGGAGGATTCAGGAGGAGAATGCTGGTGGCCTATCCACCCAACCTACAGAGCCACAATCTGCAGAGCCTGAAGTAAGTGTGTGATGCTGTTGCAGTGCATGTCTGGCACTCATGTCTTGTGAGAGAGAGAGGTGTTAGTAAAATTCCTGATCTTTTCATTATTCTAGGTTGTGAACACCAGCAACAAGAAGAAGCGGTGCGAAGTGTGCGGACCCAAGATGGACAGAAAAACACAATATACATGCATCAAGTGCAAAAAGTATATCTGCAACACACACACAGTAAAACTCTGCCCCTCATGTGTTGTATAGGCTAGTGGCTAAAGGCCATGTGTTCAATGGAGCTGATGTGTTGTCTTGACTGATATGTTTACTATATGTGTTCATGTGTTCAGCTTGTGTTGTGCAAAGAAATAAAAGTCAGTAGTTTTGAAAAACCTTGCTTCACTTGTAAATTTGTTTCCACTCATATCTTGATTTTAATTAATTTTTTTTATTACGTTTTAAATAATAAGTTATAAATGTGATCTAACAAAGGTAAAGGGCAAATATTAACCATGTATACTGTTTACACTGCTTGTAATTGGGATGAAGTAAACATCTGTTGAGTATTTTAACATAAAAGTGTTTGACTGTGAGGCATTAAAAACCACAAAACGCAACGGGTCCACCAGACCCACAAACACTGGCTGAGTGTGTCAGTGTTGTGGTTGCCTGCCACAAACTCAAAATTGACTTAAATCCAGATTTATTTTATATTCATTTTTAAGATACACTTTTTTACACCTTGGACGTTTTCAACTATATATTTGAACCAGATGAAGGATTTTAGTCATCGGACATCTGGATCTTAAGTTATCAGAGAAAAAAAGCCAAGTAAATGTTCCACAGCTCAGCTCCCAGCCACTCAGAGATATCCTGAACAGCATCTGTGATTTTTAAATTGAAACTGCTTTGTTCAGTGTGTGTGTAAAAAACCTTCTGAATGTCTGGATCATTAGAGAAACAATCGAAACGAAGATTAGCAGCCTCAGCTCCAAACCTTTACCTGACGTCCTCTAATGTGAAACTACTTCATTCAGTGTTCTGGTTATAATCACCTGGTGTGTTTGTTGTGGGGAGGAGGAGACCTCTGTGGAGAATTCAGCTCCCAGTAAAAAACCTCCTGAACAGCTGACACTGAAGGAATCCAAGCAGAAGCAATGACGGCAATGGCGGTGAAGACTACAAACCCTATGATCCCTAGCTACTTCACAATGTCACCCAAGGCTGTCTTTTATTATTTTTTTGATCAACTCACATGTGACCACAACGATTCACAGGGTGTGAAGTTAAATGTTTGGTACTCCTCACCAGTTAGTTAGAACTGAAGAAGTCTTTCGGATGAGGGATGAAATGTCATTGAAAACCTCCAGTAAGTCCAGGTGCCTTCAAATAGCTCTTAGAACTCACCTTGACAAGGTTTTGAAGACACTTTGTGGATCTAAAGTTGGTGTCAAGGAAGAGATGTGGCATCTGAATTCTTTTTTTCTTTTTTTTGCCTTAAGCCTGGCCTCCATGTGCTGAGCATTGGCAGAATGAGTGGAAAGATGAAATCAGAGAGCAGGAAGGGAGAGGAAAACAAGAGACAGAAAGGAACATATATTTAGAGGAAGACTCAGATTAGATATTGAGTCTCACAGCCAGAACTGGTATTTTGTATTAAAGCTACTGTTATTTTGGGCTGATATTCAATACTGTTAGATCCAACGCTTTTATACCAGAAACAAGATTAAAATTCTGAAGTGCTGCTGGCTGCATTGTTCTGAAATTACAAATACAGTATATTTTGGATGAGAAAAATGATGCTGAGCTGATTTTCTTAGAGCCTTGTCATTAGAAGGGTTATTCCTCTGCGGAGCATGAATGTGCTCAGAGAAGGATGTGACGATCACCTTATTAGATCAGACTGACAGAAGAGAAGGTGACTGGATCAGCAAAAAACAGGACAGTTCATCTCCTGAAGATGGTCAGTATCTAAAACAAACGGCCAAATCCAACTACTGAATAAGCTAAATTTAATTTACATAGCTCAATACCACAAATTACACCTTTGTCTCAAAGGGTTTAACAAACAGCACAGCATACAGTGTTGTATGCTGTGCTGTTTGTCCTTAGACCCTCGAATCAGAAAAGGAAAAAAAAACTCTCTCACAAACTCTTTCATGGGAAAAAATGAGAGAAACTTCAAAAAGCAACTGAGGTTGCTTGAATAGACAGAGGTTTGGAGACATGCACTGGTTTTCATGGGCAGGACAACATGGACTGTGCTGTGTGTACCGGGTTTAATAAATTCAGTGAGACTGAGACCAACCCACTGGCGGGAGAATGGTTACAGGTAAAAGCCCTGAAGTAATAAAAGAATAATAAACTAACTCAAAGTTCAGGCATAAAGATGACTTTCTAAGTTTAGATTTAAATGCCTTAACAGAGTCAGACAGGAGCCCTGTATTCTGAGAGAGATGGAATATCAGGTTTTAAGAGATCAGACCAGTATGAAGGGGCACGGCCATTTAGGATCATCAAAAGCACCTTTACGCCTGATCTGTAATGGATAAGCAGGCAATGAAGGGAAGCTGAAATAGGTGAAATGTGGTCAGTTTGATTTAGTTCAAATTCTAGCTGCAGCATTCTGAACCATTTGAAGATGGTGTTGGGCATTGGTGATGATCAATTATGGGCTAAAATACGAATATTAAAAATATTATGAAATAATAACTCTAATATTAATCAGAGTTATCCTCAGGGCACTACCCTGAAGAAAAAGGAAAGGAAAGCAACTATTGTACAGTCTCAGATGTTAATGTTAATGTTAACTTTGATCCATAATTATCTAAATAACTACAACCAAAATGACCATATGAACAGGAAGTAAAGTTGAAGGATGGAAGTTCTACTGAGGAGAGGTTGGCAAGATTCTTCTTTGTGCTACATTAAAGATGGCAGTCAATATTCTTAAAGACATATGTTTACAATGTAATGAAGATGAAACATAAACCTCTAATATGCAGGCGTGTCTCTGTATGTGTGTGTGTGTGTGTGTATGTGTGTGTGTGTGTGGTGGCACCATTGCTTATTCAAAATGGTCACTGTGACAACATGACCTTAACAAGGAAGACTAAAAACAAGATGGTGGTAAACTAAAGAACTATATAAGACAGCAGACCCAAAGATGGCTGCTGAGACCACAAGGCATGTGGGGGAGGGAGAGTGTGAGTTTCTTTGTTTAAGGCCATTCCAGTAGTTTAAAGGGTGCCAGGTTAAAAGAGGGTTAGCTGCATACAAGTATGGCGTCCTGGTGGACTGATGTCCTGCCCGGCTGCGTGGCTTCAGTGTTGCCAGTGCCCTGGCTTCAGGAGGCCGCCAGTTGCTCCTTAGCTCTTCCATGCTAACTCTGCTTTTGCTTCTGTTGCTTTGAAATTCAGCTGGCAGACTTGGTGTCGTAGCAGCTGGCACTGACGTAAAACTTGTTCGCACTTGGTGTCTTAAGCAGGCACTTGTGCCGCTGCTGTTGAGGAGGAGTGAAGTGCAGCAGTCTGCGGTGAGCAGGCCTGCAGGAGAGCGGTTAGGTGCAGACAGCAGCCTGGTGCTAATCTGATGCTGGGAGCCTTGTTGCTCCCACAGAGAAGAGGGAGCGAAGAGAGTCTTGTGGCTCCTGGAAGAGCCAAGAGGAGAAGAGGGAAGAGACATGGAACAAAGGAAGAGAGCTGGGTTTTATTGGTCTGGCAACACCTTAGGTCACATGTCACACAGTGACCAACACTCACCGGTCAGAAGGGTCTGTGGAAGAGGTGCTCTGGGATGATGTTCACAATGCCCTTCGATCTGAGTCCCATCAGTGTTTAGTGCTGACACATTGCAGGCATGAAAACAGAATATTACAATAATACAATCTGGATGACACAAAGAAGGGGATTAGGGCTTCAGCGTCTGGCACTGACAAAAAAAAAGACTGAATTTAAGTTGTGTGACACAGGTGAACGGTGGAGAGTTATGGAGAGTTACTGTTACTTGATCAAACTGGTGCACAGGGGTGGAGCAGCGATTTTAAAAGTTTGGGGTTTTAAGGGTGAGACATGAGCCCTGCAAACCCCACCCTGCCTTTAGCCCCCATTCCAGTCTCCACAACATGCCAAACTGAAATTAATGCTCTGTGTTAATGCATTTTCTTCACCACTGTATGCAAATAATATTGAGTTAAAAGTGAACACAACACCCCGCAGCACTTCCTTCACTTCATGATACTGTATTCACCAGTATTCACACGCCCTAGTATTGAGCAATAACCTCAGACCTTTTAGTGTCTGTTAAAAAACACAGACTTTAATTTTCTTTTCTTATTTCATCTATGAGACACAAGATGAAAACTGAGCTACAGTACATTGTTCAACTCAACTATACTCATTACTCAAAATCAGTGTCAGAAATAACAAAAGTCAAATTGTCCTTATTGCCAAAGTATTTTTGTACCATGCTTTCCTCATCCTCATCCTCATCCTCACCCTCACCATCACAATCCCCCTCTCTCTCTCCTGCACCCACACTCTCTCCCTCTTCTTCTTCTGCCTGCTCTTCTTTGTCCTCCTTGACCCTGCTTCCTCATCAACATCCTATAAAATAAAAGAATGGTAACTGACATAACAACAGAATAATTCAACTGTGCAATGCTGACTTACCAGTGCAATATTTTGAACAAAAATGTTCCTGTGCAACACCCTGGGTAATTACGTAACTGTAGTATATTATTCAATGTTATTCACGGAGTTACACAGGGTAGAGTTACATATCTTTACATATTTCTTTCGCTTATTTTCTTATATATGCTGCTCTAGTATAATGTACATATTTTAGATATTCTTATTCTTCTTAATCTCTTTTTCTTATAATTTCTTTGTACCAGAGCAACTTTAACCAACACAATTTCCTCCCTTAAAGTATTTCTGATTCTGATAAGATGAGGGCAAACCTTTTAAGTAATTTCATTTGACTGCTCACCTGTGCAGTGTTATCTTCATCCTCTCTCATTAACACTGATGCCTGATGTGATTTCCTCAACTAAACAAGCAGAACTTGTTATCTAATGCCCTGTACTTCAATAATGTCAGCTACCATTAGCTTGCATTAACTTTGCTTGCTACCCGGCTTGCATCTTAATTAGCTGAAACATCACATAACGAGATCAATTTACAGAAAATTAAAGAAAATTTAAAAATTAATTCTAAATGCATCAAGTCCCTGTTTCTTTTCTCAAAATGAATTTATTTCAATTTCTGTTGAAATAAATATATAGACTATCATGTGCACTTTCACACTTTATTTATTTATTTTTTACCCATTATTGAAAAATTCATCCTACAGGTGGAATAGGAATTCTAACTAACTTCTAACAAGTGTATTAAAAATAATAAAACATGAGTACACAAAATAAAAATGCAATGATCCAATATCCAATGAAAATGCAGGTTACATATAATAAATGCATGGAAGAAATCATAACCTATTTTTTTTTTTTTTTTTAATCTGTTTTAGAAAATCACTAGAAGCCAAAAATAACATCCCCTGGCAGTGAAAGGATACTTCTCCTGTTGCCATCAAAAGGAAGTGAGAATATTCAGGGCAACATCAGTAAGAAGTCTGAAGCCGGGGAAGACTCCTGGCCAACTGTCAGACAGGTGGCTGTTTGGTTAAATCTGCTGGCAGCAGTGGGCAACATCTGAAAACATCTGGTAATATGAGGTATGTTTTTCAAAACACCTTGTCCTGGATCAGTGTCCCCATGCTAGGAGATGATCATTTCCATCTGTCTGTCTGCCCGACATTTTTTATTTACCTCAACTGCATAGAGAACCATGGCCTTATGTTAGAAACAATTTCTTTCCAGTTTCCTCTGTATACATGTACATTTCATATTTTAGAAAAAAAGCCTCACAGTTTTCTGATCTGCTCCTGGAAAGGTACATTCCACCGTGTTGCCTAGCCACCAGGCTGAAAACAGACCCAGTACAGTGAGAGGATTGTGGTTATTAGTACACTGATAACAGAATTATGCTTTAAAATTCCTATTAACAAAAAAACAAACAAAAAAAAACATAACATTAGTCAAGCTACAGTCTCTCATAGACAGACCCATCTGTACACTTGGACGCTGACTGCACTTCACTGCCACCGGTGCCATTAATAACAAGGGTTTTCTGAATGCTACATATAGAACCTTTAGTTTTCTGTTAATTCAAATGCCTTTTCCTCCATGTTCACCTGTGGTCTTAATAAGGTCAGGGCCAGTTGATCAGTATCAAGTCACACTCACCACTCTGCTGCTCTCAGTTGTTCAGAAATAAAAGTTTTCACTTGGTCTTGTTCCATTTTTTTGAACACTGTTATGTCATTGCCAGTCAGCACTTCCTACACTGCAGTTTCACATTAAATTTGACAATGTCTTTGAGAATGCACACAACAATGTGTGCACAATTGTGTCTCACACAACTGTTTTCACAACAAGTTTTATTCACAAAACGTCTTTGGCTATTTTGCCTTTATCAGGGTTGTGTCCCAGTTTCCGTCGACGGTCCCTGTGCACTGCACCTGAGGAAACCTGCAGTCAGTCTTACAGACACATTCCATCTAAATAAGATGTCAAGATTAAAAAAAAAAAAAACAAAACATCAATAAATTCCAGTTCCAAAATTAAGGAATTCCTTGGATAGCTCAGTGTTTTGTTTCTATTGTCAAAGAGAGATAGAGAAAGATGGACACAGAGACAAAAAGCATGTCAGTGTGGGCAGAGAGCACAGGAAGCACACATACACTACCAATGTTTGAGAATACCCCAATTTTTCCACTTTTAATTCACAATTCATCATTTCAACTCAAGAGAATAAGTTTAAATGGTACAAAGTTATCATAAAGTGTCAGTCCGCACTGAAAAATAATGTAAATGTCATATTGAAAGGGCCGTTTTCATGTGTGAGGTAACAGGTTAACTTAGAGTTAGTAAAAGAAACCTTGAAAGTTAATGCAGCAGTTGGCCCAAACTGTCTGTCTGCACAAAGGTAGCGTTGGAATAAACTGTGACTATACCCTCTGATGGATTATTTGGTCAATACTGTACTGCAGCACATAATATTGTACATTTTTATCAAAATGGCAAGAAAATGGCAGTTAACAAAGTGGAATGGACTAGTTGGTCAGGGCCCCAGCTAAATAATGCCAAATCATACCTTCAGGCTATGTGAGTACTAGCTTATAAGAAAAGAGCACGACAGTGGCTTCAAATGCCAAGACATTCTGGCAAAGCAATGCATTGTGGGAACTTCTGCAACAGTGTTGGAACAAACTTTCTGAACAATGTGTATTTGAATGTTGAATGAGTCAAAAATTTTAGATTAAATTTAGTTAAACAAAATTATTCCATGATTCTTTTTTTTTGTTTGTTTTGCTTTAATTTTGCAGAGCATTGAGACATTAAACCATGTACCATGTTTCAACAAAGACTGGAAACATTTGGGTGTTCTTAAATTTTTGACAGAAGTAAATAAGTGTGAATTAAACTCACCACTTAATGAGAAATTTGGGCACTTTCACAATGAGCTGGTCGTTGAGTCAAAGATCTATATTAGCAGCAGACGGTGGGGTGACTTCTTTTCTTTCTTTTATCTGCTGTCTCTATGTTTTGCTGTTGACTGTGCAGAAATGTTTCATGGAGGCGTGTGGTCAGGAGGGATGCTCAGGTCTTCACTGCTGAGAGCCAGAGGGTGGTACTCAGCTTCAGGGTCATTCACGTTCACACTTCACAGGAGCTTGCTCAAAGTTCAGTTAACAAAGATTCAAATAAAGTGGCTCATGTTCATAGTTCACAATTTTGAATTTGAACTAAATCCACTGACCAAAAAATGAGAAACTTCACTTTAATTTCTTCAGTTTTTTAATATTATTTTTTAGGTAGGACCTCCTACCCATCCATCCTCCTGCAGATATTTCAAAAGACCGGTCGGCTGCTTCAACTCAGTGTGTCATTTCAAATTTGTTGTTGATGTGTCTGACATTCACACTTATTTTTTCAGACACTATTTCTGTAAAAACGTCCCCCCCCCTTCAAATGTTCAGAGTACATTTAAAGGACTCAACTCAGCAGTACCAGCAGCTGCGATGTTCGAATTGCGATCATTATATGACATAAATCGCAACTCTTCTTCTTCTGATGTTTTTGTGGCGGTTGGAAAAACAACTTTTTGGTTTATTACTGCCACCTACTTGTGGTGTGAGCTTTGTTTACTCTCACCAGAGGTAATGACGCTCACATTCACGTTCGGTAGTCTCAGACAGATTGTGTTCAATTCACCCGTTAATGAGCACATTCAATAAACTGCGATCATTAAGCACCTTCATGCACAACACTGCTCAGCTTTGATGCTCTGCAAAAAAATTCAAATGATAATCCGAATATTCATTTATGCACACCGTCCCTCTGAATCATCTGGCCTACGACAGCAGCACAGTGGGGTGTAGTATATTGATGATGTCGGTTTTAGTCACATCTTTCCAACACTGCACAGACCTGTAGACTCACTGTTTTGTCTTGATTGAAAATCATCAATTTTTTGTTGATTGATTGTGATTGAACTGCATTTAAATTTAGGCAGCTGACAAAACCAAACGTTTATTATCAGATCTGCCCACTTTGTGTGAGTGTCCTCTTAACAATGGAAGTGATGCCATATGTCCAGTAGCTGTGGCATATTGTCAGCCTGCTCAGTATGCAAGGCAGTGCTCTCACAGCAACACAGCCTGGTGGATCCTATAATTCACCTGGCTGTGCTTTTAGAGACCTAGGGAAATACATCCATTTACAGACTAAAAGGCAATGGCTGCATTTCCATTTAAATTTATAGCTCATTCTCATTGATCAACATAGTTTACTACTGCACTCTGGAAAATAGAGGCAAGGAGAAAGCAAAAAAAAAAAAAAAAGAAGAGTCGATTAAAGTAAACAGTGAGAAAGCCAGACAGAAACTGAGACACAGGGTGTGATTGCTGAGTAAAGTAGAACAAGAGCAAACAAGAAAGAAGGAAACTGTGGCTGGTAAAGAAAAGTGAGGGTTGTTTAGTGAGGAAAGGCTCAGTGTGGTTTTACACGTTTTTCACTGTTCCTGACAAAATGGTGCTGTAAATCCGTCGGCATGATCCATAGCACTTTTACCTCTGCCAGCTGATTGGAGCCACTATGGTCTCATGAAAGAGGCGTAAAGATGTATGGTGTCATCACAGTGACTGATGTGTTGTCCTTCACAGCAAAGAACACTCGAACCTTATATGGGTTGCTCCATGTGTGGGGATGTAAATCCCAAATGGCACTTAATGTTCAACTACTGCAGTAAAAGGTCTCTTCGGTAAGGCTCTAACAACGACTTACAGCTCAGAGGTGAACAGACCGGACCGCTCGCACATGTGATGGACAGTGGCAACAGCATCCAGCAAACTCCATGTGGAGGGGGAATCCCATGCGCTCCCACTCCGGCTGGGTGATGCAATAGCTCCACCGTGTTCTGGGTCTGCCTGGGTGTCTCATCCCTGTCTGGTTGCCTCATGTTGCAGGCACAGGGCAGAGTCCATCCAACCAGATGCCTGCATCACATCAACTGGCTGATTTAAGCACTGTCAAAGCTCTGTTGTTGTTGTCATGTCATGTTGTCATGAAAGAGCAAATTTGCTATAGAAACTGGCAGGGTCGGACTGGGAACAAAATTTGGCCCTGGCAATTTTCCCTCTGGACCGGCCCACCACTGGACCGACGAACCTGGATTATCAGTCCGAGCTTGGAAACTGCTTTTTGTACCAGGCTGTGAAAAGTTGGACTTTTTAACATGGGAGTCTATGGGGATTTACTCGCTTCAGTGTTGGCTTCATTTTCAAGTACCAAAGGTTGCTGCTTGGTTCCTACCTGATTTCAGATGCCATATCAGTAATTTCACAGTGCGTGTTGTACTGCAGCTGATGCCACTATATAGCGCTGTAGTTTTGAGGTCATTTTTTTTCAAGAACTTTCAAAGAAAACATAAACTACCATACCATTTGATCAGCTAATCACTTCTGCATCGTGTTGTTAGATCTACAAAGTCTAACAAAGGCCATTGACCTGAGAGGAGAATCTGAAGAAATTAAAAGCAGCAGTGAGTCAGACCTGTCACAAAAAGTAGTCCAGTGCATGTCATATCTAGGTTTATGACGTCTGGGGTTGCCAGATCTCCATTGTCCTCACCTCCCTCAACTCTCTTTTTCTTTTTTTTTTCCTTTCATGAATAATCTATATGAACTTTGAGTGGAGGCCTGCAGGCACGAGGTTTGGCCATGTCCTTGGAGGGAAACACAGCTCTGGCAGAAGACCTTAATGCAGCCACAGCTTTGGCTTTTCTGCTCTGCTAGAAGACAACAGGCAAACAATAGCTCCATCAAAGTTTGAACCCTTGACCCTGTTACGAATGGCTGCAGGGGATGAAAGGGTGTCTTGTGTATGTTTGTGTGTGCGTGTGTGAGAGCGTGCAACTGTGTGTCTTACTGTGTAATTTTGACAGATCTGGTTCTTTTAAAGCTGATACTGATATTTTAGGACTCATGCTGCCAGAAGAAAATCTTAAACCAAACATCAACAATAAATGTCAGGTTTGACATCATTCTCAGACTCATACACAAAGGGCCTCTTCCTAGAGAACCATTATGTACAGGGAGGAGTTCTTTTCAAAGGAAACTTAGCAGACCACCATACAATGCAATAACAGCTGTGTAAGAAAGTTCATTTTGATTGTGAGAAAGGCATCAATACAATGTAGCAGAAGTAGGTGTGTCAGTTTGCAGGGAGGATAAGGATGAGGACGTACACAGGAAACACACTTAGGAAGCACTTAATTACAGGGTAATTCTGGAAAGCAATAAATATCATAAACTGATCATGTCTAACAGAGGATTCCTATTCCTTGTTGGTTGGTCCATTATTTTTAGAATCCTTATTATGACCCATAGTTGCCTTTTGTTGTCAAGGCATTTAGTGGTTATAGTAATGATGACAGGAGCAAAGGGAAAAGTGCAGTGACATAGTTTATAGAGCGACAAAGTCCACATTAGGAGGAGGTTGGGGTGGATGGATGAATATGACACAGGAGAGCGGTGTTCGATTCCCATGTGACAGGAGCAGTTTATGTTGTTTAGAATATTTTAAATCGAATCACCATCTTTTCTTAAACCTAATCAAGCCATGACCATCATTATAGTAACCATGGTGAAGAAGGTAGGTACACCACTCTCTGTACAGTATGCATGTTTATTATTGTAACCATGACAACCAAGGTCCCATGCACCTGCTGCTGTAGGGTATTTCAGGAGACACTCCTATGGGTCGTATCTGAGGGTCGAGGAAAACGACCTGTGTGGTCGCTCAGGTTGGAGGACTGGTTGGTATCAACAATGGATAGGTTGGAATGTTATTTTAGCTCTGAGATAATTGGGTAGAGAAGACGGATCAGTGAACAAAAACTTTGATTAAAGAACAATGTCCTGTTTACAACATCCCTGATGTGTTTACTGGTGTGCTACCAACATTGTGTCAGTACAGGAGGAACTGGAGAACATCTTGTGATGAGATCACACCAGCTGCAACACCTGTCAACATGTTGACGTTCCGCCCCATGAATACTCAGTGTTCATCACTACATGAGTGCTCAGTAGCCATGACTACATTATTACAAGTGCTCAGAGGTCATGGCTTAGACCATGTCCAAACTTGGCCTTTGTTTTCAGCTGCACTCCTGTAAATATTCATGACTGTATCTTGTACCGTTGTGACGCTATCATAGTGACGAAATCTGACCACAGACAGACAGACAGACATACCAAAGCACTCAAACCAACTCTGTGGTAGCTCCTGCTACAGTAGGTGCCTCCAGGACTACATTTGCCATGGTTACACATACACGCACACACACACACAGACAAGCTGAAAACAATACCAGCCCTGCTGTTGCAGCTGGTAATAGCACCATAAGTACCTTAACAACAGAAAAGGTTCTATTTCCCTGCAGGTACATTGCCAGTGTAAGAGCAAACGCAGTTTTAATGCAATCTTCCTCAATTTTCCTCTATTTTTTTTTTTTTTTTCCTGCTTCTGTGCCTGTTTGGTATTTTCCTGCCACCAGACAAACATGTTTGTGCAGATGTGGGAGGAGAGGTGCAGCTTAGGCCGTGCTGATTAGGTGGTGCAGAACAATTTTGGTGCTTCATTAAAACAGACAGACAGTTTTTGTGGCTTTTCTTGGCAGAGGCCATCCTCAAAAGAAAAAGAAACAACTTCTAATTATGGCAACTGTGGCCTTTTATTTGATGCACTTTTTTCATCGACTACAGACTGATACATTCATAAAAATGCATCTTGAGACTGACAAAGATTACCAACAATATCGTCCGTGAGTGTCATCCTGGGACTTGAGGTTGTGCAGATATGTCAATACTGCTATGATGAGAGAGCTGCCTACAGCAACTTGTATAATGTCTGATCTTTTTATGTGTAGTTCACTAAACACCTGGATTCATCCCACAACAGCAGAAGTGATAGCTGTGCTTCATCTACAGTCTCTGACATTCTATGTATTTCTAAATCATTGTATCGTGTATTTCTGTTCACTTGTTATTGACACATTCCAGGATTAGCAGTAAAATCATCTGGTGTTACTGTCAGGATGTTTTTATTAGAAGCAAAAGTCCAAACTTTTATATGTTTTTATGTCGTGAAAAGTAACATCACAGTGGGCTTTTCCTTTTGCCAGTTGCAGCTATATAATGATGCATATGCGGCCAACAAATAGAACATGTTAGAGAAAGTACTGTTCAAACATGGTCACACATATGAGCTCCTTTTTTCATCTCTGGAGCAGAGGACTGATCAATCCAGTTTGCAACTCTGTACCAGCCCTGAACCGTCAGCAGCTGATACTGTGACCTGCAATTATCACTAAATGAATCCTGGCCCTGACTTATCAGGTTAATATAAGACCTGACCCGAACATAATTGAATATAGGCTCAAAGCAGGGGGCGCAGGATACGATGGGGCACAACAGCACAAGGGCATAAATTATATAAAGAAATAATTCATGTTCATGCCTTTCCAAATAAGGATTTATTGTTAACTGGCCTTGTGCATTTTTCTGAAAGCTAACCTGTCAAATAAGGTCAATAAGGTTTCTTTTTTTTTCAGATTGATATTTTGGTCATAAAAGACATAAATGAGTGTTTTCAAATATGTTGATGAGGAGAAGAAGCACAGAGCTTGAATTAATTTAATCTGTAACTTCATTTTTTGCAAAACTATAACCAGCTCCACCAATACTCCAGTCAGTGCTGCACCAACATGCAACATACTATAGCTCTGCTTTTAAAGGGGGTGAGAGGAGTTTAGGTGATTGGTCATCACTGAAGCCCACCTTACTCCACCAGCTGAGTCTGTATTCATCCTACTGATAATTATTCAGCCTCCATGTTGGGCAAATTTAGCGAAATATAGAACTGTAAGAAAAACATTTTAAAGGGGGTTGGTTTTGTGGGTATCCTGGGATGCATCACACCTCAGGAGAATCGTTTGTGTTTTATTTTGTTTTGTTTTTTTCTTTTGGTGTGAATAAGGCCTTATCCTGGGGGAGCCATTAGAGTGGCCCACATGCAGTGCTAATTAATTGTAGGCCAGACCCCATAATTTCTATACTTAGTAGGCTGAGTTTGAAGGAAATGCAAAGAAAATGTTACTCAACACATCAAGGAAATAACTGTCTGATGTGATGATGCAGGCATAAACCCGTTACAGCTCACTCAATGTGAGCCCAAGAATCACTGCAGAAATGTTACAAAAACAGATGCTACACACAGTACACTCACCCAGCACTTTGTTACGAACACCATGGTCACCTCCTGCCCGTGTTGATGTGATTGCATCATATAATTTCTGCACAATTATCAGCTGCATTCATACTGCAAATCCCTTGTTCTACCACACTCCATAGGTGTTCTACTGGATTCAGGTCTGGAGACTGGGTAGGCCAGTGAAGTGGCAACAGATGGTAAACTGTGACAATGAAGGGATGGCCATGATCAGCAACAACACTCAGACAGACTGTGGCATTCAAACCATGAGTGACTGGTATCAAAGGGCCCAGAGTGTACCAACACTATGACTGTAATGAAGGCAAAAGCCTGAAAAAAGCCTGAACAAAGATAGTCTTTCTATTCTAACTTTCTCTCTGATCATTTTATATGTAAAACAGCCAATATCACAGTCAACCTTTAATTTATGGGTTTAGTGATTTTGATTTTGTCGCAGTAACAAAATCAAGATATGACTATAGGTGGTCCAGACATAGCCTTGGTTTTAACCTAGTCCTCTTTTTAATATTACGGAATATTATGGAGAAAGTGTGAGTTCAAGGGGATACTCATTAAATGTCTAACCCATGGTAGTTTGCAGGTTGATGTTTTTACCCAAGCAAATCACCTCCATCTGAAGATCTGTCTGTTCCTTATTCCGGTCCATGCAGCAGACGTTGTGGTGAACACATTCTGCAGCCTGATTCTTTAATTAACACACTCAAACCAACCAGTCCGAAACTATTACTACACACACACACACCAGCACCATGTCACCCCACCAGCCATCTTTCAGCTAACACGGCCACTCGTAAGCAGCTCTCAGCCAATTTCCTGCATGCTGCTTTTCAGAATCTCATCTGAAAAAAATCAGCGTTGCCTCTCTTACTGTCAGTGACAGTGGTGGTGGCCACTCACTTCAGGTCAAGATCATCAGCTCGGCTCAGTAAACAACCTGTAGTCAGCCATGGAAAGAGAAAAGAGGACGGAAATACATTAATGTGGACAAAGTGCATGACTGTATGTGTTTGTGTTCATATATATATATATGAGATGCATCATTGAGGCATTTGTCTGTTTGTAGTGGGAGATGGATGTTCTGTACTGTACACATATTTCAGTTGATTGAATTGTTTCCCATGCACACTATACAAAACTTTTTGTTTTGCCAACAACAAAGCAGTGCATCTTTAACAAAACCATTTGCTCGGAACATTAATCACCTCTCATTTAAGACCAACTCTTATACCCCCCCCCCCCCCCCACCTTGCGCTATCATTCCTCCAAGTAGCTGCAATATCTAAAAGGGATATAAACATGAATCACGGCAGGACTGTGGGTGTCCATAGAAATGAATTGTGGTGGCGCTGGGTGGGGCTGGGGAGCGGCACAGTGTGATTTGAACTCATAATCGTAATGCACGTCGCCTTGAAGCAGACTTTATGAATATGCTCAAAGAGTCAGAGTGGCTGGCTGGCACCGGGTCAGATCTGATTTGCATATTGTTTACGGCCACTAGCTTAATTTGAAGCTGAGGTTTGAGCCTGCGATAACACCACAGTCTTATCTCCAGAGTTGGCTAAGTAGCTGCAAGAGTAAACTTCTCAAAGTGATATGCTCCAGCGGGCTGACAAAGAGCACTAGCCCTGTTGATTTCAGCACAGTGCTTTGTGTGGAAAAATGCTTAGAGGATACGCGCAGTACGGTGTTTGGAAGGAGATGTAAACAAGCATTTTCTTTAAATGTTATCATCCATCATTTGACCACATAAGCAGATCGCAACATAGTGTGGAGTAAACACGGGAGCACTTGGAAAACAGAGTTTCTAAATCCACCTTTTCAGGGGTTGAGATATATCTTTACAGGCAAACTAATGGTAAATATATATGCAGTGTAAGTCTGACAAGATGGCTACTGTGAAGATATGATGTGTTAAGGAATAAAAGCGTCAATTGATTCTTATAATTTATATTTTCCACTTTTTGCTAAGAAGAGTTTCCCCTGTAACTTAAGTTTGTGTAAGACTCGGTTCTCAGTGAAAGCTACAAGTGTTTAGACAGATTTCTCTTGTGTTAACTTTACTTCAGCACTTTCCCACATGGCAAATAAATCCAGCCACATGCTTGTTTTCTTCTGGCCCAGTATACACTTAGTCCCATGGCCCGAGTCTGGCCCACAGACAGCATGATTGTAAGATGCTACTTCCACACCAATGCTTCCACACACACAAAAAACCTTCTGTAATAACAGTCAGACTCTGCCCAGATGTGGAAGTATATGGACCAGACTATTTCTGTTTTGATTTGCTTCTGTAATTTTTTTTTACCTATGCATTACCTATTTATTTACTTTCCCATTTTTATTTTTTTATTTGTTGACTTATTTCTTATTAATTTGCTATCAATTTATAATATCCCCTTTTCTCACAACAGAAATGAATCAGTCCAGTCAGGAGATTTTTCGTGTGGACACTTTGACTGACAGTGTGCTGACTATTTTTGGATTCACTTAATTGGACACTGGACCAGCTTGTGGAAAGAATATCGGTGATCTACACATGTTGATGTGGATCAACCAAAAAGATCACCCCTAAATAATACAAAGGTACTTAAACATGGAATAAAATGTCACATTTTATTACTTAATTAAAGCCTGTATTTGTTTTTAATCTTATTTTTCGAGCATGTAATGGGTTATTAATTCAAGTGTTGAGTCATTTATTATTATTATTTTTTCCTTCCTCTGAACCATGTTGAGTGGTGGTTTCTGACAGTTTGCTCTATGACGCTTCACACTGAGCTTCTGTGCACAATCAACCAAGCCTCTCTTCCTCCTTCTCTCCTTCACGTCATTCCCTTGCTATTTTTCCTCCCTCACTAAGTCATTCCTTCTGCTCTCTACCTCTCTTCCCAACCGCCTTTCTCATCTCTCTTTTCCTTCATCTTTCTTCGTCTCGCCCCCTCTCTCACTCACTTTCTCTCAGTTCCCTCCTCCTCCTCCATGTCCCTCCCTCACTCCCTCTCCTTTTTATCATGCATCAACTGCTGCACCTGATGAGCACGTCAGTCAAGGCCCGGCTAATGAAGTCCCTCTCCTTCGCCATTAGAGTGAAATAACTAATCTCTCTGTCTCTCTCTCTTTCTCTCCCTCTCTCTCTCTCTCTCCTATCTCTCTAATCTAACCAAACCACTTTCTCTCCTCTCTCCCCGCTCACCTCCTCTTTAATCCATCCTCTTCACTCTTTCCTTCCCTTTTCTCTTCTGCTCCTCCCCAGTGTCTCTATCTCTCTCTAACATTGTAGAGACAAATAAGAGGGAGGCTGGCTGAGGCTTAGGCATCGGATATGTGAGGAGAGAGGAAAGAGGGGAAGGGGATGGGGTGGCGGTGGTGAGGACCACGTAGCATACAAAGGCCATGGACTATATAAATATCAAACTCAAATAATCAATGATTTTGTTTTTTTTGAAAATGTTATTTTGCAGCAATTCTAACTGTAAATTCTCCATGAATAATAACAGTATAAACTGGATTTAGCTGTTGCTTGTACATTCCTAAATACAACCTACATGTGTATGCTGTAATATAATATAAGTTATTCCTCTGTAGTTAATACCAATGTGTAATTACAAGCTACCTTTCACATAAGAGATTTACATTAATAAAATAATCAAATCAGGCTAATTTATTAGATGAGTACAGGACTTCAGTGAAGATAATGTTCATTCAACCTTTTAAAAACATTTATGAATGTAATAGTTCATTATACATACAGAGACAGATATACTGTATGACAGTGAGTGCATAGGCACCTCTGCTCAAATACTTTTGTGTGTTTTGGTCTAGGACTATTGCATTGTTTGGGCTTTGTCCTTTGTCACTGTGCTCATTTTTCATGTGACAGTGACTCAGTGCACAAAACCAGTTCCATAAAGAATTTTCCCTTTTTGATGTAGAGCATATTACTGCAATTCTTAGGTCTTTGCACTGGCTTCCAGTCAGATACAGAATTGAATTTTTAGTTTTACAACTACAAGTCACTAAATGGTCTGGGCCCTAAATATATTTCTGAAATGTTCGATATATATGAGCCTAATAGGTCTCCAAGATCTGCAGGAGCTGGTCGGCTAATGGTGCCTAGAGTGAAAACTAAACGGGGTGAAATGGCTTTTAGCCACTATGCTGCCCACTGCTGGAACCAGCTCCCAGTGGATATCAAATCTGCCCAAACTGTAACTGGCTTCAAAACAGAAGCCAAAATCTGCTCTATTCTCCAATGCCTTCATTTATCCATTTAATCTTAGACTTTCATGATATATTATCTGTTTTATAACACATCATACTGGAATAAAGATGTATATGACAACAGATGTAGTGAGCTAAAGACAAACAGTTTAATAGAGGTATATGCACTGTATCCTGATTTGTACAGAATGCAGCCGGCCCTGCAGCCCAGTCACTGAGAGGGGGATGGACATAGGCAGAGGCTTTTCCAATAACTCCTTGTTCAACAGATAAAATCCGCCGCCTACAAGGCCGCACTGTGATGACCCTGCACGAAGACTGCCTTGATCTGCTCTCCCTACACACCAGCCCCCCCCCCCGGTTCCATAACATCCCCACTCTGCCCTGATCCCTGCTGACATTTTTAGCAGAACCCCACCCGTAATTCACATTTATGCAAAGTGGGTCCACCACATTAATGCCAGGATCACTTAGCTGAGTGCTACAGTTATGCTAATGCGCCATCTGAAACCTGACAGATTAATTAAATTTTTTAGCTCTCCCTTCCCAAGAATGGCATGGCACACGCAAAGGGTAGACTCGTCCTCTTAATGAATCTGTTTAAAATCCAATAAAGACTTTTCATAGCTCATCGAGCCTTCGTCCCCACGCAGCACCATTAGCTGGCAGCCTCACATTCACATCAAGACTTATTTAGGTAAATGACAAGTTGGCTTTGAAGGTGTTTTCACAAAACAAAACCATCAGGGTCAGAGGAGGACGAAAGACTGCTAAGTGCAGTCCTAGTGGTTGCATGCAATGTGAGATACTCTGAAGATACAAGTTATAGTTTATGGTCTGTTTTACTGATGTAATCATAATAATAAGATAATAATAATAACAATCGTTAGAAAGAGCACTTTTGAAATCATGAGTTACAAAGTGCTTCACACAGGGCAGCAAAATCAAACCAAAATCGTCAATAAAAAGATAAAACGAATTCACTGATGATTCACTTAAATAAAACCAGCAAAGACCATCAGATAGAAGGATGCTTTAAGAAGATGGAGGGATTTTAAAAAATGTCACTGACTCGGCCAGCCTGATTTCCTCAGGCAGGTCATTCCAGATCCTCGGGGCCCTGACCAGCCCAGGTCTCTGGGACAGATAAAAGACATGTGCCTGAGGATCTCAAACTGTGTACTGGCTCATGTGTTGCTAAAAGGCAAAAGGTGTCACTAAAAGGTCATAAAATACATTTCATTTAAAATTAAGTTTTGGATTTCATCTTTCACCTTTTCAACCAATGGGTTCTTACCCATCTTACAATTGAGTATAACTGTCTCTACAGAAAAATGTCATTCATGAACGGTCTTTACAAGACTTGTTTTTCTAAATCTTCTGACACTCGGTGTCTGCCTGGCACAGAAAATCTGAAGGTCTCGACATGCTTCAAACAAGTTGCTTGTCAGATCGTAGAGCAGCATCTGAAACTTTCTCCCTCACAACTTTTCAATGTCTGAACCTCTCAACTGTTTTAAGGCAACTTCTCCATGATCCCAACTACCAGTGGTAAGTTAATATCCTTTATTGGTTACCATGAATCTTTTATTTCCTCTCCCTGTAAACATCAACATCCAACATCAATTATATCAATATGGCAGAGAAACCTAAGCTGGGGCAAAAACTGATCCCAGTAATAGGAATAAATACTCCTTGGCATCATACTAGTATTAATCATCATGCCACAAGTTTATATAGATGGTCAAAACCCACAGTGAAAGGATCAATTATGATCCCATACTAGTAAAACCAATGATCAATAATCATCTCTGCCAGTAGATGTTGCACTAGTTGTAAAATGTGTTTTTTTTTCAGTGGAGGAAGGGCCACTCTTCCCAGAAATGCTGCATACTGTACTGTGCCATCTCACATGTGGGCAGTGCCTGTGCATTTATAATCGCGGGGAGGGCCAACGTTTACACAGGAGGGATTCCCATGCATGCACATGCACACGTGCATGCACTAATGTGAACGCACGATCAGGCCAGCTACCAAAACAAAAACAAGAGAAACTCACAGACTCACACAGACAGGGGGTGACTTCGTTCTCTGCTCAGGACGCCATTACTCCACTATATCTTTACAGACAAAATTGTTGTTAGTATGGGAATCATTGTGAGTAGGTTTTGCATTTTTTGACATTTCCTGCATGGACAAACCAGGTTACTTAAGAATTGAATCCTTTCTTCATGTAGACACTGTTACTTGCTTACAGCTGAGGGCATTAGCACTCAGCAAACATGTTTCATAAAAGCCCCAAATAGTTCAGCTCTTGACAGCGGATACAGCATCTGCATTTCAAGAAAGGTTTTGTTATGCAGCCACGACCGGAGCATCTGCCAAACACTGTTGGCTGGAAACAAAAAGTGCTGCCTGGTGGACACACGCCTTTCCTCAAGTAAACAACATCTGTGGCCCGGCCAGCTGGTGGGTCTAGCCAGGTGAGGTTGAGAGGACCCATTGACGTCACCTACTGAGAGAGAGAGAGAGAGAGAGAGAGAGATCATTCCATACCAGCTGTGGAGCTAAAGGTTTGTCTGTCCACAGATCTGCTTGAATTTTTTACTGGCTCTTTCTTCAAACTGATGGGTCTTTTAGAGTTTCTGTATCATTCTGTACCATGCATAGACATGACAGGATTATGTATGATATAAGATTAGGGTGTATGAAGCGGTTGTTTATAGCATGTATGTGTATTTACACCATTCTGTGCACATGCAGGGAGACATATGATGCAGCACAAGTGAATTCAGAACTTTCTACGTACGTTGTGACAGCTTTAACTGCCACCATCACTTGACAGATACACATTTTATCAAATATATGAAGAATCTATATGTTTGATGATAAAATGATACAGTTAATTTGGATGAGGTGTCCTTTTCAATGATGGATGCAGTTCTTTGCAACTTTCAAGTTTTGGCCATCACTTATATCAGCTATCATCACGTTCTACCAAGCAAAGTAATTACTGAGATCTCAAAATGAGAAAACACCCGGGATAAGAAAGCCCAACCAAGCACAACCAGTCAGATGATCACAGAGGCCGTACGTTTGGTCTCAACACAGGAAAGCTACAAATGCTATTAACCCCATGATTTATTAACATATAAGACCTGTATTTACATTTAAATAAAAACTATACACAGTAACAGATAAAGACTTAACGGAAGTAAACTTTAGGAAATGACTTGTTAACTAAAAAGAAAGAAAGAAAAAATATATATATTTTTGCATTCATTAACACTTTTATATTCAGTGGGTCTACAAGTGTTGCACTTCACTTTTTCTCTTTAATGTAATATTTAAAACTAGCTCCACCTTGACCAACTATAACAGTAAAATGCTGCTGAGTGATATATTAGTTTTAACAATCTAATCATGTAATGCTGGTGATGTTAGGTAGCGAGCAGGAGATTCTAGCAGGAGATTCTAGCTCTAGCAGATTCCAGGTACAACATCTGAGGTCCAGAAGAGCGCAGTCCTAGGATCAGCTAAGATGCTGCACAGATCCCTCAAACTCCCAGGCCCCTGGTAAAGGATCTGAGGATCCGATCCTTAAGGAAGACACACCGCCCCAGGAAGAGTGGGAGAGAGATTTATATATGTGTATATTTTGACATGCATGGAAGACCTCTAAAATCCCCCCAAATCTCGTCAAAACTCAAGACTGTGCTTGACAGGTGAGAACTGAGGACTGTAGAAAAACGAGTCCATGGGTTGTCTGTGCAGCAGGTTATTATGACCCATGTTTTTTCTAGTGGTCATAGTAATTATGACAGGAGCAAACGGAAAATCTTTGGTGTAGTATAGAGAGGACAAATTCCACGTCAGGAGGAGGTTGAAGTGGATGGATGAGTCACAAAACACAGGAAGTGAAGGAGAGCAGTGTTTGATTCCTGTTTCCTCTATCAATGCAAAATTAAACACATTTTTATTATTGTAACCATGACAACAATGATTGTGTAATGTTAAGGAGGAGCTTATTTTAACCCAAACAACCATATTTTCCAAAACCTAACCAAGTAGTTTTTGTGCCTAAACCTAAACCTGGCAACCTAGGTCCAGTACACGCCTGCCACCGTAAGGCTGCTATTTCAGGTGACACTCCTAGGGTTGAAATCAGAGGGATGAATTAAATGACCTCTATGGTTGTTCAAGTTGGAGAACATGCTACAAGCATGTAATGACTGGGCCTATATATGTTGGACCTGGTCTTGATCAACCCAAAGAAATAACATGAAACTGCCCCAGTGTGGGCACCCACTCACAGAGAGTGAAGACAGAAAGCGGAGCAGAAGGCCTTGGTGCGCTGAACCATGGCTGTAACAGTCCAAGGGAAGTTGTGGATCATTTTTGATTTATTTGCTTTTGTGAAATACTATTTGCTTATTTAGAACTCTTATCTTGTGTACTACTCTTATGAGAAAAGTGTTCTAGTAATTCAACCTAAAGTGACTTTTTAATTAAATAGAAGCTGATCTGAAAACATTAGGAACAAGAATGATGTGTTTATGTGCACATCAGGGACATTCAGGGGTGGGGGCAAAACACAATCAAGAAAAACCAAAGGCACCTCTGTCTTAAGGCACAAATGTCAGAAACATCCCTATGTTATGTATGATGCCCTTGCTTGTGGCTCTATATGGGACCTACAGTAGACCAGACACAGGGGCCAGAGAGGACCAGAGCAGGTCCCTTAGTAAGTTAAGTTTATTTTCCCTGTGAGGAAGCTAGTCCTTATCATTTGACCCATTCTATCTATAACTGGGGGATGAGCAGCCAGTCTCCAGTGCCTGGGGACCAACTCCAGACTGGTCAAGGGCAAGGGCAGCTCTCCCGAACAGGGCAATAAAAGTATTTCTATACATGGCAATGGGGTGAAAAGAGCCAGGGCAGGGTCTTAGGTTGCAGGGGCACAAGTAGTGAATCTGTCACAAGTGTCTTCTGTTGGGTGTTTTAGTCTAAATTGGTATCAGGGAGGGCATTCCCTCCCCACACAGATGATAAACAAAATCATGTGTAAACAACACACTTTAATTAGACTTGTGTTTCTTTAAATTAAAGTTTTTCCACTAGTTGGTCTCCTTTGGCTGTGATCACATGCAGCACCACAACAGTCGTCTTAATATCCAAACACACACCTCTGACCCATGATATCAGTGTAACTACTGTGATCCACACACTAATGAACTAACTGAATTCCATCATATAAAACACTGTATTTGCAAAACACACTAGTTTGAATAAATTCATGAATACATCCCAGGGTAAAGGAAGAGTCTTCAAATATACACTCGCATCATACAGGAAGAAAAGTTGGAAGAATAGGATAAGGCTTCCTAGGATAATGAAAACCATTTATGGCCCTTAGTAGATGAACCCTAGTAACTCTTTATTTAACGCCATCATCGGGACAAAATTATAATTTTTTTAATACTTTGCTTTATAATAAAATATGTTCAACTAATGATATTCCCATCAGCCCCAGCTGTACTTTGTGTTCAGAAACACATCGGAAATTTTGCAAACTATCTCATAATGAGAATGTTGTTATATGCCTAGGATGTCTGTAGACTCTTATTTCACACATAGACATGCAAACGATAAACACAGGGACACAGGACAAGAACTGTATTTTTTTTTTAAACTTCAGCATGTTCAGCATATGACCCCACCTTAAAGAGCTCATGCTCTTTCTCTTGCTCCCTCAGCTACACTCTCCCAGTCAAATACACTTTTCATGTATCAAAAGGGAAAGAAACAAAAAAAAGACAGAAACTATTGTTGAGCTTTTGCCAAATTGGGGTCATTTAAGAAGACTTGGTAAACTTGAGTAGTTACTTTATTCTCTTCCAGAGCTCATTATAATTTAAAATGTAACAGCTGTAGGTTTAGCTAAGTCAGCCCATCAAATGCTTCAGTGATGGTGTGTGTCAGAGCCTGCGGTTCTGTCCATCAAACCCACTTCAAATTAAAAGTCCAATGACAAAATGCAAAACATAAATCAGCTCTCTAATGCTGTGCATACAAGTGGAGAATTGCACTTGAAGCATGTATGAATTTCAAACTAACTTTGGAGGCTCTTATGTGATGGGAGGAAAAATGTACTTTTAGTGAAAAGATAGTAAACGAAGTCAGCTCCAGACAGAAAGCAGGATTCAATATAAAAACCATTTCTTTGGAGGCAAAGATTAAAAACACCACCAATATTTTTTCACTTGAGTTTTTACTCATTTTAATGCAAAAACACATCAGGGATCCAGTGCTCGACTGAAGCCTTTGTTAATCTTATTTTGCTGTTTTAAGTGTATAAACAAGTAAAATAGATAAAGTAATCATCCAGTGCACCCACAGTGAAAACTCACATCACCGGGAGCATGCACAGTTTCAGACATGATTCCACGTCCAACTATGATCAGCTAATGATATTCCCATCAGCCCTAGCTTGTGTTCAGTAATAATTAGCCAGTTCTGGCATGCTAAGACAATGTGAGCATGTTGCTATGCCAGAGTCTGGTTTGTCCCCAACAGGGCCAGCCTTCACATTTAAGGCCTTTGGTGAATCTTTGCTGTGGGAATGGTCACTCCAAATGTTTTCAGTGCCAAGATCAGCCCACAGTGTTGGCATGAAAGGCTAAGAGCGTGCCTGTGAAGTCGAATTAAAATGTCATAAAGTTGGCGGACCTGCACCACATGTTCCAGCAGAGACCAAGATATGCTGAATTTTAGTCAGCAGTCAGTAAATCCAGAATACTAGATGTTTATCCTCCCATAATGCAACGTGATAACTCAGATTAGCAATTATTTCACATTTGTTCTCTGGATCGGCATATCCAGGCACATCCAGTGCTACAGGTATCAGCTGATGCAAATCAAATAATGCAATGTTCCAAGATTCTGCTGATGTTCATTGTCCCAAAGCCAAGACGCAAATCCCAGATGATGTCACTCAAATCTTTTTCGGGACAAAGCTCCTGCAGAGCCACAGAAGGCATCACACATCACACTGTTTCCTGAGAGCTGCTCCCCACACCTAGTAACCTGAGCTTGCTCTGTAACATTGCTGGTCCTCTCCTTTAATTCAGGTTTGACTTTACAGTATGTATGTTGACTCAGATTCACTCAGTGGTTCTAAGGCCTAATCTGATGTTTCAGATCCCCAAGTGACATGTTTAGAGCCAGCCTGAAATTTGTAGCACCACCCACCAGCTTTCATGGCCAGTTTCTACATGACTGTAGTCTATTCTATTCTATTTTTATTTTCTCCCCTTGCTTTCCTTAATGTAGGCTGTTTACCCCTCCCACCTCTCCCCACACCCCACACTCTCTTTCTCTCCTCCTCCCTCTCCCTCCTCTGCCTGCTTGGCCCCTTGTGAACTGTGTACAAATATAGATTAGTTTAGAAATTCATTAGTGCAGTCGTTATCTGTCATTGGCGTGCGCAACACCATAACAAGCCCCGAGGGGTGGTTGCGGAAGGGAGTGTGTGTGTTTGTGTGTGTATGTTTGTGTGTTTTGGGGGGCAAGCTGCTTGCAATGGTGGCGAGATAAGCAATGACTTCCTTTTTTTCACTTTGTGAAAGAGAGAGAGAAAGAGAAAAGAAGAAAGTTAATAAAGAGGGAGAACAACGGAGGGAGAGATAGAGAGAGGCAGATAAATATAGAGGGAGATAGATACGGGAGGAGGATGGGTTGGGGGGGGGGGGGGGGGGGTTGAGATTTGAGGTTAGGGAAACAGCAGGAGATGCCAACAGCATTTTGAACATCTGTTTATGCTCTGCAGATTTCAGAGTACACACACACACATACCCAGGACAGCATTTCCCAACATGCCACAGTGTCGTGAGGCAGAGCATGCCAGCAGGCCAGCTGTGCCCGCATTGATATGTTTGATCGTGTGTTACTTACCACTGTGTGTGTGTGTGTATGTGTGTGTGTGTGTGTGTGTGTGTGAGGGACAGAGAGTGCATCATCCACCAACATATGTCACCAACATTGTGAAAGAGAGAGCCAACGGCTCTTCTTTATTACTGCTTTCATCAGGACAGCGGGTTTGATCCTCACTTTTTATGACAGGCTGTTCGATAGCCTCTCTAGACTGTCATACATACGCTTAGAGAGAAACAACACTGTGAAGATTTGTGTCAGTGTGTGTATGTGTGTGTGTGTATGTGTGTGTGTGTTTGTATGTGTATGCGTGTGGGAGAGAGACAGTGAGGGAGAAATCCTGGGCTTGGATCAACCTGCCGTCTCTTTGGTGAAAGACAAGCAGAGACACAACTGAATGCTGATGATGCAAAACAGATCCTGCTTATATTTCATCCAGTCCGACAAAGACATTTTGTTGTTTCTTCCCCCAACAACAACAAGTGATCACAGTTTGCTTTTGAAGTGGCTGAAATGCAATAACTGCTCTAATGCAAATGTTTGAGCACAAAGCATTCAGCTGGAGAAAACACAATGAGCATTAATATTTCATAGTGAGACAGCAGAACATCATAGAGAACGACGCACTGCGCACCTTATCAAGATAATGCTCCGTCCTCAATTATGTATATTTATTTCTGGATGGTTGGTCCATGCTTTGTTGATGTTCTTCCTGTAGTTTAGAGGTAATTAATCATCATCTAAATATTTTAGTTTTTTTTCTTTTTTCGGTGGACTGGACACTAAGGGTTGTGAGCAAACTCTTAATTGGGCCTCAAGGAGAGGAGAAGAATTACATTTTTTGGAGCTTGTACTTCCATGGCACCAACTTCAGCTGATTGCACAGGCATGACTGTAAAGGGAGTTATTACGTTCCACAGTGCTTCAGCGCTCGTTTTCACCGCCAGAGCTGCAAAAACGCTCTGCAACAATTAATTTAAGCTCATTAAGAAATCAAGAAGCTAAATTAATTGTATGTTTGAAGTCATATCCAAGTGAAACTTGCATATGTGGCACAGCAATAAGCACAATGTGCCTTTTTTTTGTAGGCTTGTGGCAGAATCAATTGTATTTGTAGAGTGTATATTCAATGTTTCAGTCAAAGAAGGAATGAAAGAGAGAGCAAGAGAGAGAGGACGATGTTCAATTAAAGTTGTTTACCACATTAGAGTTCATGGTGTGCGTCTGATTCAACTTAGAAATGGAACAAAATTGTAGACACTGAAGTTATTTCCTTAAAAATAAGCAATTTCTGCTTCCCACTCCAACCAACAGCGTCTCATATCGTCTATAACGATCATGACTGCTTCTTTGAATATATGACCCTCTATGTGGCTGCATGGTTGTTGTGTGCATTCCGCTCTCCGTTGTTTAAAATTGATCTCAGTCTCTCTAAGAGCTCATTAAAGGGGCTATTCGTGGGTTTTCTCTGCTGCTGAATGTGGTTTCTGGCTGGGAGTAGAGGTGGACAGTGTACAACTCCATCTGGTCAAACATTACTCCAGTGCAAGTGAAAGTTGTTCAGTCAAATTTTTACTTGACTTAAAGTACTGGAGTATTTTTAGAAAATACACAAGTATTCAAAAGTAGCCTCCATTTTTTTTCTGTCACTGTATTGTTGTATTTACAGAACCTAATGACTCTAAAACAACCTACTGAATGACTTGTTGAACCTGCAGAATGAAAAGCATATAGAATGTGCTACAGAGCTGGTACAAATGGCCATAAAAACACATTTGAAAACAAAAAGACAGCCATTGTTGTTTTTGTATTTCTCTCTTTCTTTTTTTTCACCTCCGACTTTCTTTATTTCTAAAATAGTCTGGACTCAGGACTGTTGTGGAGAGACCCATGCACTGTAAGATGTAAAGTGCATACAGTAGGTCAGTTACAGTGGCCCAGGAGTAATTACAGCAACAGCCTGTAGGCCTACTCTGTAATCAATTTCATATTTAATATATGCACAGGGGAATAAACCACTTTAATGAAATACTATAAATCAGGTGATTTGAAGGTTTAGGGTGGATATGAGCATTATTTAAACAATGTCAGTACTTCCTGGAGGCGAGGTAGATTGATTGGCTTATAGAGGCTTATAGCGACAACTCTGAGAACGTCCTCGAGTGGTTCAGTCAGAGCCCAGAACTGTACCCAATCAAATATCTCTGGAGAGGCCTGAAAATGTCTGTTTACCGACCATCTCCATCCAACCTGACAGAGGATCTACAGAGAAGAATGAACGAACTCCTAACCCCTCTTTTTTCAGTTTTCTGAATGTGTATGGTTAATAAAAACAGCAGCGCATGGCAGCAGTGTATCAATGAAATGTAACAGGGTTTGTGTGCAAACTTCCCTAAAAAATGCACTGAGGCCTGTACAGTGTGACAAAATCTACTTTTTGCACAACCTGTGTCTTTTGTTTTTGATTCAGTTATGATGAATTATTTAAAAAGGATCCATGTGAAGGAACTCCTTTAAGGGCTTTCTATGCAGACAACCAGTGCAGTAATGATCAATTCTACTATAAATATGTTATATGCAGCTAGACAACAGTGGCTAGTTTAACTGTTAAAATTAATTACACTCTAGATCATTTATAAGTTGCACTTAGTGTCAAATGAATCCAGATACAGAGTTGTTTCTCTGGGATCTTTGGGACTCTGGTTCTTGGTGAAGCATTTATAATCTCTGTCTTGGGGTTGCTGTGTATCTGATAGGCTTCCTCTCTCATCTAACTTCTTTGTGGCCTTGCTGAAGAGGTATGGTCTGTGATGTGAAGCAAGATAGCAACTACAGGCTGTAGCAGATTTATAATTCTGATTAAAAGAAGTGATTTCCCCTACATGCCATTCCTCCCTGGTGGAAGATGCACAGCAGGTGATATACCCTGCAAGAAAACATGGGGAACCTTCATGTGGGTGACAGGGGATATTTGTGACTTTGGATTCAGCCTTCCTGCAAGTGGGAAGCCAGGCTCCAACCCCCAGCTATTCCACCCAGCAGCCCCTCAACCTCCGCCTGGTAGCCGACCATCCGCCACAGATACCATCTCCGCATTATCGGCAACGGCTAAAGAAAACATCTTTCATGTTTTATAAAGCGAGAGCGCCAACAGGAAATGAAAGAGTCTAGGCCTGGAAGACAAATAAAGAAACAGGGGAGAAAAATCGACGGCAGAGAGGAATCCACTCTTCATCTACCAGAGCTACAGGGCTGTGGGTCCATGGAGAGACAAATTTGTCTCCTTTAATGCGCATGTGTGTATTGTAGCTTCAGGGGCAAGTGAAACTCAGCAGCGTCAATAAGAGGAGATGTTTTTTTTCCTGTCCAACTCTGTCTACTCATAAATGTTGTCATCCTTCTTAGGGAAAAAGATTAAAAGGGAGCTTTTGTGCCGCACACTGGGAGAGGATGGAAAGAGAAACTAAAAGGAGATGAAAATATGCAAGAAGAAACTTACCCCGGTAGATTTACTCACAGACTCCAGCCTCTGCCAGCAGTGTTTTTGTGCACTTACTGAGATCATAACTCTAATTTTCCTTTTACCATCAATATAATTAGGGAGGCTATTTCAGCTTATTCAAGAGCCTTTGTAAATCTTATCTACAACTTCTCTTCTCTTGGTGTTTTTGACCCTAAAGAGAGAGTTTTCCAAAAAAGCTTATTTATCTGTCTCTGTCATTCATTCATACTGATTCAGACACTCTACCATAGTTGGTGTGTGTGTGTGTGTATGTGTGTGTTTGTCTCTGAACTAAGTCCTGCCTGCGGGTAGGTTGGAGGGGGTAGCAGGGTGTCAGTGCATTAGAGAGAACACAAGGTAAACAGTGTGTCAGTCAGCAGCTGCTCTCACTCTCATTAATACATGAATATTACAGGTTTTCTTCACCAGCCCACACTTGGCTGCTTTCATTAAATCACAAGTGGGCATATTTACAAAGGAAAATGCACCAAAATGATTTCAATCCTGATATAAAGGCACAAGCTCATGCTAATACTGTATGTCATCAGAATTATATATATATATATATATATATATATATATATATATATATAGATATAGATATACACATATATAAAACGCTATGTTGTAGAATCTAACACAGTCAGCAAGATACTTCATAGCAAGTCATGTCTATGGGAGCAAACTAACCCAGAGCTTGTCTATGAATAATCATCTTGATAATTACACATCAGACATGCTAACGTTAGCTTCTAGTTCAGACAGACTGACAGTTATGTGTTGTCAATCAAGAGAAAACAGTTCAAAAATGCAAAATAATAGAATTTTAATCATGTGATAAAACAAGCGATTAATTGCAATTAACTATTGAAATTCAGCGATTAATCGATTATTAAGGAAAAAATAATCGTTTGACAGCGGCCACTTTATTAGGTACACCTTGCTAGTACTGGGTTGGACCCGTTTTGCCTTCAGAACTGCCTTAATTCTACGTGGCATTGACTCAACAAGGTGCTGGAAACATTCCTCAGAAATTTTGGTCTGAGGAACTCAGACTTTTCAACACCTAATAAGCTTTTATCTAGCAGTCATTTCAGGCACAATAGGCACACAATCTATTTGTTTTCTCTAGAGACTTACTGTCAGGCCAATATCTCAAAATGGTCAAATTACAGTATTTGTTTTGCATCCTTTCTTCTAGCAGAAATATTATAGAAGATTTGCACTTTCACAGAGGAAGTTTTGGTCGCCATGGCGGCACAGGCTGCTGCGTTTACATTCTGGACACAGCCATTGAGATGGACAGGCTAACTCGCCACTGAAATGACAGGGAATCATCGCTGTCTTACTGGACTCATTAGTGTACAGTGCAGATATATCAACAAACACTACGGTTGTGCCCAAAGACCCTTCTCTGCTAATGGGAAAAAAGAGTTGACCAACTATCCGCTGAAGGAGTCCACCACTGTTGTTATTGTAGCAGCCCATGTATGAGCTACAAACAGCATACCCAAGCAGATTTTTCAAAATTCTACCAACATGTCAAGTCTGCTATTAGAGGAGGAAAATTCACTGGACCTTAATTACATCCAAGTGTGTGGTGTTTGATGTTCTATCTTTGAGGAATGACATTTCATTTCCTTGAATGTATGTTAAGCTTTGTATGGATCTAGTGTTTCCTTATGAAAATCTAATGAATAGGTTACCATAAAATTTAAAGATAACATTCATAAACCCTAGAGGATGAACCCTATCCATTTACAACTCTTTCATCTAACACTATCAGTCCAACTTGTTTCATGTTCTCCAGACGTTGTATGACCAGTTCGATCATTACAAAATCGTTCCGCTTGTGCTACAGTTTGGTCAAACTATCTACATAAACTGCATACCCGCCAGATCATCATGAATAAAGGCTGAACCTCTTTTGTTTGGATAATTATTAGCTTTTCCTGTGGCAACAATCTTGCTCTAAATTTTACACTTGCACATAAATGTATCACTTGATTAACACAACTACCATAACTGCTTATGACTGCTTAGATGTTCCCCAAAGGGTGTCCTCATTTGACTTTCATATGGTTTGAAGCGGACATTACAGCTTGTAGAGATGACTACAAGGGCTTTAGACCTTTATCCACTCACCACTTAACTTGCCTGCTAAATACACGTAATCATCAAGTGTACACATATACAGTATGGGTATAATGCATTTTTATAACCTATTAGCATTTAGACTACAAATCACAGTTATTTTGCAAATGTCTTGTAGCTCCCTTGCCCTGCCTGTGAGTATGTTCATATGTCCTTGTGTGAGACTGTGTAAGTGCGTGTGCATTAGTGTATGGCAGAGGGTCATACTGGTTTCAGCATATCCCTGGGGGATCCAGTCAAAGGGCTGGGCCTAGTATGCTACAGCAGCCTCATCTTTAGCTCCCTGGATCTGAATAATTCACTAAACATCATGCCATCCCTCTCACTTCACTGGCATGAAGCAAACAGTGAGAAAAGTCAGAGGACTGCAGAGACACTGAGAAAAAAAAGAGAGCAGAAAAGAGATTCAGAGCGAGCAGATTAGTAGTGCTCAGGACTTTCATGTCTTTGAGCATATTCATAACCAGCCAACTTGTTCCCTGGATGGACAGCTATCTCTGGGCAGCATCTGTGAGGGGAAAATGACCAATCACAGTTAGGCTTCAAAAAGGAGGGGGTGGGAAGATAAGAGATGGCAGGACTGAAGGAAGGAGGGAAACGAAGTGGAAACATTTGGTTAATCCCTCTTGCCAACACAAAAAACAGAAAATCGGTCATCAGAAATGAATACTAGGGAATGTGAGCGTCCCCTCAGTTACAAGCATTGAAACGGTGGCCTTAATCTTCCTTAATATGGTCTAATGGTGCTTGCCAAGTGGTTTGCTTTCTGGACTTGGGCCCTGCTGGCTCCATGATAAAGCATGACACACTGAAGACGAGTTGACGACTAATGTTATCCCAATTACTGAACTGTCCCTCTTACATAACATATCAGCCTCTTCAATTAGAAATTGCTTTTAGCCCCTAACTCTGTCACACATTGTTTTGGATTTGAGCAGAGAAAGGACCCAGAGCTTGCGGGGAACAATTAGACTGCTGTATTAGCAATGATGGAAGCAGACTCAATAGAAAATACTGCAGGGAACAGACATGTCATTATCTGTCCTCCTGTCATAATCTGACGTCAGTGTAAATGCGGCTGACATGCTACTTTAGTCCAAACAGGAGTCCCTGTAATTGGCACTTGTTATCACGGGTAACATCAAAGGCATAGAGGCACAATCAAATCAGCATGCATTTTCTATTTGGAATCCACACAGACACACACACACACACACACACACACACATACACACACACACACACCCGCACTCACTAAATGAGAGCAGTGGTGGCCCAGGGGGACATGGCCCAGCATGATGATGGTGTGTTACACCAATATCATTCCTCACTCTTGACCTGTGGGATGTTTGATCGGCTGACCGCAGAGACCCTCACAGCCAAGACACATCTTTGGGAACTGGCAGATTGCCAGAGATGTAAATACAGACACACACACTGGGGCAAAAGAAGGCTGGAGACTAGTGGGGAAGAGTGGTTAGAGGATCAGTAGTGGAGGAGGGAAGACGGAGGGTGGAAGGCAAAGTGGACTGCTTGAAGACTAAGAGAATATTCTAGGGAATAAAGGCCAGTCTTTTTTTATGAAGTAGTGTCCGAACACATCTAAAGGTGAAGAGGTTTATAACTGTCCCGAATAGTCACACTTGAACAGGGGGAAAAAAAGAATGCACTCATTAAGAGGTAAAAGATGCAAATGCATGTACTTTCTTTGGACAGCCTTGGAGGGGAGTTGGAATAAATGTAGCAAGATAAGGAGGAGGAATCACGGGATGGTAGGGAAGACAGAAAGGAGGGCAGATTGATAAGAGATGAGGAAAACAATTTCATAGGAAGATGAAGTTTGTTTCGTTATTAGTTAAACGTAACTCCATGTTGGAATTAAAAATAAAGCACCAAAAGGAGGCTAAGCCTTCAGCTGAAATGACATTAAAGGATAAGAAGCTACTGTACATGACACGAGGCTTTAAAAGCAGATGTACCAAAGGGTTCAAAGTCGCAGAGGGGGGTACTAGTGTACATGGGCGTGTGTATTAATTAGACAGCTGTGTTGTAATAATCCCCACATTGCTTCCGTATGCTGGGTGACATCGGTGAGACAAACAAAGTGCCATCTGGGCAAGCTGGGGAGCAAGAGAATAGTTAACTAGCGTTCAGGGTTGGTTTGATTTTGTTGGCTACATGTCTGTGGTTTCTCCTGCTGCTGCTGCTATACTCCACTCAGATGCAAAGAACAGCCATGGAAGTTTCATCAAAGTTAGTCGGGTTCCCACCGGGAATCCCCTCTCTTTTGTCACCCTTGATTAGCATTCTGCTTTCCACTCAGATCAAAGGAATGTTTGGGGAACATTACAAGCTGAGCCGACAGCTATTGATACTGGCTGCTTGTTGAGATGGTGAGGGGTGGAAGATGACTCGGGTGAAGCCTTGGTAGGAACTTGTCTGCTAATAGCTGAAGCAGTTACACAACCCCAATATTGATTTGACTCAGTCTTTAATTTCTCGCCAGTCTGCGGGGCACGCCAGGGCTTAGCAAGCGACTGTTGCTGACACTCCTGGAAAGAAGCTCCACTTCCTCTGCCACATCTCATATAAACAGAGCTACACCTTGAATAGGCTGGGGTACAGTTCTAATGCTCTGACTTTTGTTTTCCTCTAACTCCTTTTAAGGTTGTGAATGTGACCGTTTTCAATTATCCAGGGAATTAGTGATGTATAATTTTGGTATGGGCATTCCTGGTTCCCAGTGGATAGACACTGATAACTGATCCGTAAACTTAACATCTAGCTCCTTCATCAGATCAAAATTCCAGTGTTCAATATGTCTGATACTAAATCTCTCAATCTGACAAAAATCAGTCTTGATGATAAATGTCATGTAGCCTGACCACAGCATTAACATGAGAGTGAACTAGGTAGAACTTTGACAGCAGGGTCACTAACAAAGTATAGCCTTTGGTTTTAATGGAAACCACCTTTGTGCATGGTGTGGCCCTCAGTATTTCAGCCTTCGTTGGCTGTTACATTAATGACAATTTGGTGGCAAACAGGCTGGAGACAGAGTTGTCTGTTTCAGAATATTATAAAATTATTTGGCACAGCCCTCCTCAATCTGGGCTTCAGAATGCATGGAGGACACTTATACCCTTTTTCCACCAAAGTTAGTGGGTATAAGCAAGTTTTTCAAATGTGGGTAAACCTGCTAATAAAAGAAGATTGACCCATTTTCCACTGCCAGTTGAGTTTTGTCTTTCTGTCCGGACTAAGGACACACACAACTGCAAGGAGCGATGTCATCACATGCACTTGCAGAACACACACGGAGGCAGTGGAGCTAGCTGCCATGCAAACTGGTAAAAGGCTGTTAAAGTGTTGGAGCCTCCATATGAGATGAGTTTCCATCGGTGATTGTATGTTTTTAAAACTTTCAGCGCTTCAGCTCTTATCCCCGAGGTCAGTGTAGCGGAGTTTCTGGTGTAACAGCACTGTGCTGGACAGGTGACAGGCCTGTGTCTGTGTGCTCTGAAAGACGTTACAGCAGCAAAGGGGCAAAAATTAACGGGTTCACCTGTGTGTTGTGTTTACATCAATGCCGATGAGCCAGATCCAATAAATACCAGTGCCTACTGCTGAGTCATTTGACCTGGGTGTGAATTTCGATTGAACCCTTTTCCATTGCTGACAAAAGCCCGATGTTAGCGGCTCTTAGTGGGTTTTTTGACCAGTGGAAAAGGTGATTTAGAAGCATACTGACACCTTATGGCACAGGATGTGAATAAGACATTAAGGTGGGACTGATAGGAAAGTAAGATGGGAGATAGGAAAGGACAGAGGATCTGTTGAAAAGCTGGCAGGGAAGGAAGTAAATAGAGGATTAGAGATGGAATGGAGTTGGAATAAGACTTGGACCAATGTATCTCTGGCAAGTAAGATTTTATTAAGAATTTACCATTTTTAACAGGTCAAGTGGGTGTATACGACAAACTAATGGGCCATTGTACGCAAAAAAAAAAATTAAAAAAATCTGGATATTCTCTGACATTGAAGTCACAAATTTAAAGGAAAAACTCCAAAAATATAGTGTTTTTTCACAGTACCTCACAGCACATTCCTGACATCCACTGCCCTGTACACATCCTGTGGCACTATCTGAAGAGCATCCAGTATCAACAGTTACTCTGAACCAATTTCTCTATGGCTGAGGCTGAGACTGAGATCTATTGACAATTTGCCTCGGATATCAAAAAGTTAAGTGTCTTTAATTGGGCGGGTATATGCTTGTTTGACAAATGGTGTAAATTCATTGTTTAATCGTGAATATTTCCTGATTGCTAAATCCAACTGCAAAGTATAATTTGATGAAGTCATGGAGTGGCTGTGGTACAATGAGGTTGATTCAACCTTGCAAAGTGAAGTGATGTGGTGTGACTTCAATCTAAGAGAATTTCTGATTTTTTTCTCGTAAATTTATGCCTTTATAATCTCAGAGAATATGAGTCTTTTTCTCATAAATTTACCACTTTTATCTCAGAGAATATCCAAGTGTGTTTCTCATAGATTTACAACTTTTGAGTTTTTTTTCTCAGGACAATGCCCCCATCCCCCAGCTCTGCAATTATTATTTTTTTTAGCTACAGAGGCTCTAATACACCGTGTCATACATTTTTGAGAAAGTATCTGCAAACAAACACAGCAGAGCTCTTCGCAGACTCATTGGGAGGGTAATGAACTCAAAAGGCAGCAGCAAATATGAGCCAAACAAAGTCTCCTCCTGTGTGGAGGGCCATCACCATCTCACAGCAAATCCTTTCATCTTGAATGCAAAAGTCAAGAGGCAAAAACACCAACCAGCTAATGTAAGTGCTTACATTTTCAGTTTAATATAACATTAAGCGTTATCTTATCCATACACCTGTCTGTTGAATGGAAACTTCAATCATATATTGCTCTGCAGAAGCATATGTTTTTCAGTTGTTTGAAACCACACCACTGTCTGTCTGCCTGTGCACGTTGGATTTCATAAAGTGGTGGAAAATCCAAGAGCTGACGCATTACACTAATGTACCTGAGACATCCATTCTGGCTTGGAGTGTTTCTCAGATCACTACCTTCCTCGCTGATGTCTCTGTAGATTTTTGTATATCAAATAATTCTGCAATACAAGTTCAGCCATGACACTACCCAGCTGATTTGATTGCTCCGTAGTGTGTGTTTACAAGCAGAACAGTGGTCATACCCTGATGTCAAGAAAGTGAAGAAAGTGATGTCCCGATCAGTCTCCTTTACCTGTTCTGTGATATAGGGAAATCACTTGAGTTCCATACTCAGTTCAAGTGGCAACCATTGAGCAAGTTCCATTTGCTGAAAAAAAGGCTGTGGGATATAGTTGATAGCTCTGGAAAAGCTTGCAAGTAAATCTTAAGTTTAGACACACACAAATGTGAATCACCAGCTTGTGTCAGCAAAGCTGTGGTGAGACACTGTCAGCTTCTCAGATTCATGACTCACAGAGACTTTTTATTGGACTACATCTGTGGTAGACCATGCTATTTGCCAAAGGACATACTCCACACCCTCTCTCACACACACACACACACTGCCAACAGCCAGACTTGGATACGCTGGTAATCTTGTGAAAGCAGCAGGGTATCAAAATATCACTAATATGGTGAATCATGCATGTACACAGCAACGACCACAGCTCCAAGGGACGTCTGACTGTGCAAGTGTGTGTGTGTGTGTGTGTGCGTGTGAAGTGTCGGTATGTGATGGCGCTGGACTACGGGCATCACATCACTTAATGATAAGGTTTGCTCCGTCACTGGTCAGACAGATTAGTCAGGGGCAGTTTGCTTTAGCTTCAGGTGACAGGAACATCTTAGTGTGTGTGTGTTGGTCACCTTTTCCTGACTTTCATTTCCAGCAGAGTTCATCAAAATATTTCTTTGAGCAGTTTTTCTGCTGTTTTTGTATGCTGTTGCTGAGAAAGTGGTCCAAAGCATTCTGACTTTTCAACTTTCAAAAGAAAGTCAACTAAGCTCAATGCACAGTGAACATTTATTTATTTACATTTACATTTACATTTACATTTATTTACACACGTTATGTTCATCCTCAATGGGAACTGCTCAGTGAACTCCAAGGTTTTCTAAGGCTACCTGTAGTTTCATTCAAGGAATCATCTTGTGGTGTCGTGACATTCTTTCAACAATGGAAATCAAATATTGTTCAGAAAGTGCATCCCATCACTGATGCAGAAGTTCCCTCGAATATGTTGTAGTTGTAGTTTGCTTTGCATTCACCTTCTGTCCATGTCATCCTAAACCAGCTGCATGGGGTTGAAGGGTCCTATCTTTTGGGAGACACGATTCTCTGGTCTGATGAGATTGAACTGTATGGCCTCATTTCTACACATCATGTCTGGAGGAAACTGGGCACCACTCATCATCTGTCCAATACCAGTGGTGCAGCATGGTGGTGGCAGCTTCATTTTTCATCAGCAGAGGCAGGGAGACTGGTCAGGGTTTAGGGAAGGTGAAAAAAAAGCTTTCAGGAAGCTGAAAGGAGCAAAGTACAGAAATATCCTTAATGAAAACCAGAGTGCTCAAGACCTCAGACGAAGGTTCACTCACAGGACAATGACCCTAAGCACACAGTCAAGACAACACAGGTGTGGCGTAGGGATAACTCTGTGAATGTCCTTGAGTTGCCTAGCCAGAGTCCTGACTTGTACCCAACTGAGGATCTCTGGACTGAGACGTTAATCTACACCCACAACACAGTAATTTCTCAAGTGTTCAGTTCATTTTGTTTTTATGTAGACATTGTTTGAGAATTCCTCAGCAGTTGTCCATGTTAATAGCATTTAGGAGGCTATATGTACCCTACGTCTGCTGCCCAACATCGTCTCTTGCCAGGAGCGAGCTGTGGTGATGGTTGCTTGAAAACAGCTTCAGCCATCACTGCATTTACATTAGACGAGGCTATAATTCACCCACTGCGGACTTCTACCTATTCAGGTCAGACTGGACTCTACAGTGACCTTCTATGGGAAAGTAATGAGATGGGCCAACCAGGTCGGGGTAGCTGGTTAGTATGCTAACTTCAGTAGAACAAAAGACGTGACAGAAATAGAAGCAAAACAAGAGTTAATGTTATTGTTTTCAAGCTCTGGAGATGGCGCTTGGAGAGTAAAGGGATGAAGTTTGATGCTCAACTCACATTGTTCTTCTAGACTGGTAAGTAAACAGGTGTTAATGTTGTTTATGTAGCAATAGCAAAAACCTATATAGCTCCTTTAATAGCTGCATGATTTATGACATATTTGTGCCTGCAAAGCCATCTCTGTCACTGTCACTACCCTTCACAGCTTCTCTAATGAAAGATTCAGCAGTTGCCCTTCAATTTAAATTCTCTGTGATGGGTCACAATCTTTCCATCTGACCCGCTTTCAGTCCCTGTACATCCATACTTTTCCATCTCAATCTGCCTGTCTCGGAACAAGGTCACAATACAATGAAGATGATGTCTGCTGTTTTTGCATTAACATATGCTTAAAAGCAGATTATATGTTTGCTTGTGGGATCTTTTCATCCAGTCCAAAATCCAATTAGGTATGCAGAGGAGTTAGGGCCAAAGAAAAGGTCAGCAAAATTGTTCAAATGATATTAGCAAATGTTTTCACTATTCATAGGGAAAGGCATTGAAGAAATGCTTTAGCAGACTTTCCTTTGACTAACATTAATTTTGTCCTTCCCCTCTGTGAAGGAGGCTCAAGGTTGATGTGGAAGTGCAAAGCATTCAGTGATGGAGCTTGTTGAGTTTATTGGGGGCTAATTTGTTGAGCCATGGTTTAATATTTGAAATTTAAAAAACTACACTACTATGTGACCAAAGCATGTGGACTGGGACACTCCATCCACATACTTTATGGTCGGAATCTATTTGTCCTGGTTTAGGTTTGTGAGCAAAACTGAGACTGTCCTTCCATGAAAAACAAGATCATTTGTTGTTCAAATTGTTGTTCATTCAAATGGCTGAAAGTACATTTGATTATATTAATCTGACTATGACTTCTAGAGGTTGTGTGAATCCTGACTGTGTCTATCAGGAGCAAAGGTGAAAGTAATCATTTAGCATTGTTATTGAATATTTTAGAATGCTGAAGTTAGAAGCATAGAGGTGCTTGGAGCCTTTCTAAGTGATAGTTGTGGTTATTTGACGTGGGGCTGTGTGAGGTAGTCGTGCATAGTCAGTGTATTACCTGCAGTAGATTCAGATCAGCGTGCTTCCAGTTTGGAGAGGCAGCAGGGAGCACATTAAACTCGCAGAGCAATGTGCTACTGTGTAGAAAAAATGTGTGACGTTCATGAAACAATCCAATATCTGTTTTTGAATATATGCATCACTGAGAATATTTTCAGTGGTTTATCTTCCTGTCAAAACGGTACTTTTCTTTCTGAACTTCTTTATTTCTACACAGAAATTCACCTATGACACGCACCATATTACGCCGCAGGTCAGCTGAGTCAAGCAGAAAGAGCTAAACTTCACTTTGTTTTGATGGGTTATTTTGGAGTCCCTGTAGCCAGGGTCCTAAAGCCTTCCAACAGGACTGCATGCAACATACTGATGCCTATGTGAGAAGCTTATGTAAGAAGTACAGCAATAGTATATGGGGTGTTATTGCATTTTTGCTTGTCCAATCACTTTTGACTGGAAAATGGAAGAGTGAAATGGAAAAAGCTGTCAATCTCTAATCACTCCAGACTAATATAATCAGTCTTTGATTTTCTGGACTGATAAATATCACCAAAACCTGCTCAATGAAAATCCTGGGCTAATATTCACTTGCTGTGTGGATAAGACCTCCCATGCCATAGGGCTGTTTAGATTTAATGATCTCTTTATGTGCCAAATTAATTCCTAAAATGAATATCTCGGGGCCATCCGCAAAGGTTTGCTCTCATAATTAAGCCACACTTCTTAATACCATCTCCACTAAGCTTGGGGGCATCTCCTCTTAAGTCTGTCTTTTAGAGACCTTTTTTTCTCCCCTATTTTTCTATCTATATCTCTTTCTTTTTTCTTGGTTGGAAGTCTGTCTTCATCAGGTGACCGGCCGCTACGTCGCTTGGCGTCATGTGGGATGACAGATGGAAATAACAGGAAGCTCACAGCAATGTCAGTTACGGAGAAGACTCCACAGTCACCCTGGCGTTTGTACCTGTTAATGACCCGTGATGTTAAACAGCATCAAGGGAGGGTCTGACAGTCACGCTCGGTTTCACCGGAGGACAGGAGACTTGATCGGCATTGTATCCGCCCTAGCTCGACGACAAACTTTCTTTTTTCTGTTCCTCTCCCATTTCGGTTTGTTGCCTCCTTTTGTAGATGACTACTGGGAGACTTGTAGCACCATTTGTCATTTTGATGGGACGTTCAGGCACTAGACAAAGAGACAGTGGGTTAAAATATGCACCCACGCATTCAGCATGGTTACAAAGTCCCTGTAACATTATTACAGAAGAGGCTCCTCTCATCATATTTCACTGATTATCTTTATTGCAGGGGTACAATTACTAGCTTATCTATATTCATGTACATTATCCGGTTTATTGCTGCTAGTGTTGGAAATGACGGCAATCTTTGAATGTAGAGGCCATTTAAGGATTCTGGTGCAGGTAAACTGTCAACTGTAAACTGGAATTATTTCCCTCCAGTGTGCTGATGCTGATGTCAAATAACAGCAGTTAATAGCATGATAGGCAATATAAGAAAGTACTCTCTCCCTCTAACACACACGCTCTGTTAATTCCATTTACATAACTTGCACCATTTAAATAAATGTCAGTGCATACTGTAAAATAAGCAGTATGAATCACCTTTAGTCTTCATCTCTATCGCTCCCTGTCTCTTTAATGGTGAGAGGGCAGGTAGTTTAGTCATCTGAAGTACTGTGGTACAATATAAGTGTTTGGATGTGTGAGGGAGACAGCTGTGGCATGTAATTAATCTGTGGAGAGTGAGTGGGGGTAATGCCAGCTCTTCAGCCGGACTGCTCTTGTGCTACAGCAGGATTGGTTTACCTGATGGAGCAACTGCCGATAATGGAGACGCAGCTGACCAGGGCTCAGCTGATATTGTCTGCAAAAGCTTTCTTGGAGGGTGTTCACAGTTAATGTCACGTTGGATTCTTAATAAAATTTCTGAATACCATGGCCATGGAGAATAATGGCCTTTATTGATAGGGGAGTCTGCATAACTTTCTGTGATGCAGTCAACCCCATAGTCTCTGGAGGCCCGAGGTATGTTGTGTGTCAACAGGTTTCTTCTTAATTTCATTATTCAAAATCATGCATCTCTCAGTACCAACTTACTGAAAGAAGAACCACAGTATGTTACAATTTTGGCTTTATTTTTGCAACCCTGTCCATCAGGTATGATAACATGTTTGTTTGTATTTAAATACCACACAGTAAAAACTTATATCGTATGCACACAATGTATTTTTTTGTGCATAAAGAAAATAACCTGTATGGACAACATTCTTTAGAGAATAGCTGTACACAAAAGATAAAAAAGTAATCATATTTTTTTGTGGACTTTAAGGTTGCAGTTAATCATCTTATCAGTAGTGTGAGGGACTGGGCCCTCAATGCAGTCTCCTGCTTTGCAGGATTGGTAATCCAGTCCTGATGTTGGATGTCAAACCGTTGTAATGTGGCAACATATGGTGGCTAATGTCAGCGAACTTTAGATTAATGACTCTTCTGTCCTTTCCTGCTGTTGCACTGTGTTTTTAGCAGTGTCACTAGCTAATCATTTTAATTTGTGCCCAGAGTTGTCAGCAAAACTCACACAGATTCTTGTTTAATGATAAATAATGAATACATTAGCATCACAGTAAAATGGCATCTTAATAACATTTGATTAGTCAATCAAAATTGAAAAATAAAAATATATATAATAAATTCATCCTCAGTCATAAACATGTGAAACTTTGTGAATCTATTGTCAAATGTGAGAATTGCACTTTTTCCCTATTTGAAAGATTTAACAAATAATCAGTTAAATGGAAGTAATTCAGAGATTATTCAGCAGTGGATATAATCATTCACCGCAGCTTTAAAAACAAGGATAATGCTTTCCTGTATAGCTGCTTATGTATAGGTGGAGCTTGTTGTCATGATATTGCTGTACCCGAAACACTCTTCCCAGCTGAAGAAAAAATATCCCAGCAACATCACAGACCGTTTAACAGACCTTCTTTGACTAATTTTTAGCAGACAAAGGCTGCTGGTAAACGCTCTTCAGTTAACTTTATGCAAATGACCTCAGCATTGCTTTGATGTAGCTTCCTCATGTTCTCCTCAGTTCTCCCAATTAAACCTCTCTTCCCTCCCTGAAGAAGAGGAGCACAGCAAAACGAGCGCTTTGTTGATGATCTTAAATACTGCTTCTCTCAGCCTACGTCTGATTCAAGGTCAAAGGTCAAATGCACCAAACACTGCCTCAGCTCTAATAAGTCAGGTTAAACTCATTAGTTCAGCCAAATAAAAGTGCTAATCCAGGCCGGGATTTGTTTAGTCATCAGCTGATGAGACAAAGCTCTGAGGGAACTCCTCTCTGCTTTGTCTTCATGTTCTCCAGCAATAATTGGAACAGAAAACCAGGCTTATCATCAATTTTAACCATGGGCATGTTTAATAAAGATTATGCACTGGTTTATTAGGTTGTGGCAATCGCCAAATTATTTCAGTTCCGTTAACGTATTTCTTGTTGGTTATGAAAATATTTATGTTGTGCTATTGCATTTAAGAATATACTATTTCCGTATTGTGATGTCATGTTTTGTGGTCATGTATTTGCATTTTATTTGGGTGGGCATCAATATATGATCATACTTTCCATATGTGTAAAGATATGAACACTGAGGTGAGCATCAGCTGCATGAAGGGGTTAAAACTGTTTCATTTCATGTAACCTTGTTCATAAAGTGATACACCTCTGCACTGCATAATTGTATTGTGGTGGACCTCCAGACATCTACACACACACACACACACACACACACACACACACACACACACACAAACACACACACACACTTGCTGGCAAGCTCACAGGGGGCTATAAAAGTGTTCATTTGCTCTCTCCCCTCCACTATTACATCTCCTTATCTAGTCCATCGTCTGTTCTGTCCCTCCATACTCGGCACTGCAATTAGACCCAGAGGAGAGGGAATGCTTCGCTGCATGTACAGAGAGGCGTGCAGAGACAGCCTCTTTCTTTTTAAGGCCCGGCTGATAAAGCAGTGAGGCAATCAGCCATTTGCATCAGAGAAAAAGGCCTGATTTGGCTTGGCTTACAGGCACTCTTCAGTTCTCTTTTTAACTCACCTGCTCATCCTGCTCCTTTTTTTTTTTCATTAGACTACCTTCATCCCACCATCTCTGCGGACAACACTGATGCTGCATTCATACTGTTATTGTGCTATTGTTGCATTCGATTCAGACACACCGCAGACAGACAAGTTGATGCAGTACCAATGTGTGCATCATTAAAATTTGGTGAGCAGAGTGAGATGGAGGCTACACTGAAGGACCACACAATATACCCTTTAACTGGTATTGAGATGTTGTTCTCAAAAGAAATCAAACTGTCATTTGTTTCAAATATGACCTTGATGATTTATGAAAGTCTGGAGCCAATTCTGAAGTAGTGTGTGACGTTGCCATACATCCACAAAATGTAAGGTGGGCTTCTTTGCCCCCCAGTGGTCAGGTAGTGGTCAGGGTGGATGAATGAGTTAGCAAAGCATTTAGAGGCTGACGTTTGTTTCTCACTTTCTACTCAAAGTAAACATTAGTTTCTTTTAACCAGAACCACGATTGTCCCCCAGCCTCAACCAAGGAGAATTCTGTTGATAGGAGCCAAATCAGAAAATGCTCGTGTTGCTTTTTATTAAAGTTCTTCTCCAGACATGTTTTAAACTATGTAAAAATATTTAGTTTAACATGGTTTTCCCAGATATAACAGTGAAAAAAAAAAAACCCTCAAAAACTGGGACTGGAAGCAGATCTATGCTTACTTCCTCACTGAAAAGTCTGGATCAGGCCTTATGCCCCAACCACCACTGCTGCTGGCTCCAGGTTGACAGGTGAAAGAACAGAGAGTATCGAGATGGTTAGAGGAGGAAACATCAGAGAGACTCAGGCCCTGTTCAGACCTGGTATTAACATCTGTCCTCAGTGATCCGATCACAAGTCTCTCTCTCACTCTCATACACACACACACACAAAACACATTGATAGTGGACCCGTCCATCAAATTGGCTAAAAACTACACAGCATACCTGATTATTTGCATATGAAGCAGGGAAGTTAGATATGATCATAAGTGGTCACTGGAGATGCATTTTAAAGCCAGGTGTGAACAGAAGTACTTAGAACTGTCCACTTGTGATTGGATCTCTCAGAGCACATGTTAATCCTAGGTCTGAACAGGACATCAGTCAGACCCAGACTCAGGAATTTTTGAGGAGTTTATCATGCACCAAAATCAGCAACTAGAAGATGTATCAGAACGGTAAATGTAGTTAACTGGTTGTGTTGTTTGTTAGCTTGTACCTTGCAGTGGCTGACACAGTGTCAGTGGCTGTACTAATGTAAACACTTGCTCTGTGTTGACAAGGTTTTGATGACCAGTGTAATAGCAGTGTGTATCTGAATGGTTAGCGCTAGAGGAAACAGCAGAGAGACTCAGCTACATGTTTGAAACTCAGTCAGACTGCATCTGTTTTTATGAGACTGTCATTGGTTCACTGCAATTCAAGGTGGAAATATGCAGTCATGGTGTTGACTGCTTATTTTGCCCATAATACACTCACTGGCCACTTTATTAGGTACACATTGCTAGTACTGGGTTGGACCCCTTTTGCCTTCAGAACTGCCCCAATTCTTCGTGGCATAGATTCAACAAGGTGCTGGAAACATTCCACAGAGAGTTTGGTCCATATTGACATGACAGCATCACACAATCAATCATTCATAATCAAATAAGATAGGCAGACTTTTATCATTATGTTCTTGTTTTTTGATCTCTCTCAAAAATACTAGTATGAATATGTGCAGTAACTGCTGTTTAGGCAACTATATGCAAATATTTGAATATTGATGAGGAAACTTGTTAAAAATATAAATTTAGGTGTTTTTTTTTTTTTTTTTTTTAAAAGGTATCCTAATACAATAAATACATAAATACAATACAACTGGATATTTATAATGAGAGATCAAAGAATTTGGAGTCTAGTGGTCAAAATGACTGCTTACAGCCTTTCTAGTATGTATGGAATCCTGGCACTTCTCGTGTTAAGACAGTGATTATCCCTCAAATATGTTGTGTAGTCTGAATGTGGCTTAAGTCCTACTAATTCCTGGTCTTCTTGTTGAATGTGTGCTAATGAGTCTTGAAATCAATGATGCAAGAGTATTTGCCATTTGTGTAGTCACACCACTTACCCACATCCCCATTCCCATCTCCACTGGCCATAACCAGATGTGACTGAGACCACAGAGTGACTCATGATGTATTTGTTTGAGAATGACCCAACCCTAAAATCTTGATGCAAACATCCATGCTTCCACAGCTCTCAGCTGGTCAGCAGAAGGGTATGGAGAGTGTTGGAGGAGAGGGGCTGGAGTGGGTGGAGGGTGGCTGTAAGAGGAGTGAATGATAGTCTTCCAGGGGCAGATCAATAGCTCAAGGCCTTAAGTCTAGATTGGTTCTGATTCCACAGGGAATTCATCGTAGCTCTAAGCACACACATGCTTGTACATCACATTTTGCATCCACCACCTCCAAACTCTAGTAGCCCAGCCCCTGACCCAACTCTACAAAAGTACACCTCTGCTCCCCACTGCGTCAGTTCCCATTCATCAAACCTGAACTGCGCTCTGGAAGTACAATAGCTCAATCACCAAGCCCCCCCCCCAAACACCTCTCTCCCAACTCAGTCTGCATTTGGCAGTACTCAGAACTTTCCATCACCAAGCTTTTAGAGATATATAAAAGACATTTTCTCTCTGTGTGTTTATGAGTTTATTTGCACAGAGGCCAGATATGCTGTTCTGTGGACAGAGCTGAATCTCGGTTGGTCTCTCCTTTTAATTGGCTGGGTTTGAATGAATTTTACCAATGATATCAATGCTGCCTCAAGGCAAACTTCAGAATTGATGGAAAGTGGGGTGACAAAAGTGGTTCATTGGCAGCTACACAGTGATATTAATCCAACAATTCAGCTCAAACTGTAACTTCACTTATAATTGATGTTTCATCAAAGACTCTTTAGACGTAAATAGTTGCATGGTGAAAGTAAAAAAAAAATCTTGGGGTCTAGTGTATTGACTTGTTTACAGCATTATTAAAAGCAACACATGTATTACTATCACAAATCAACACCTCAGCAAATCTACGGCCAAATATAAGGTGCACTGGATGCATTGTCAAATATGACAATGACACAAAATGCATTAACTGAAAACTGGAATACTACGTTCAAAGAGCAGTTATATTATTGGAATTTGTTCAAAAATCATGTTTTAAATGTGGATATGGGTGTAAACAGACCTTCAACCATACAGTGTATTTATGTTGAAAATCAGTCCTAGGGGGGAAAAAACACAGTGACCAGTTGTTTATCCAGATACCTGGACTCTTTGAGATTATGTGGACAATTCTTGTGGACCAGCAGCAGTTCTGAAATATTCTGAGAGCAGGGAGGACTTCCCCTCATTTTCTTTCCAGAGGGATGTGTATGCTCAGGAAATACAAAAAATAATTTGTGAGGACAAATAGCTAAGACACTCTACCCCACATTTTTATTTATTTCATCCTCCTTCTTTCTTTTACTATGACTCTCTTTCTCTCCATTTTATTTACTCGAATTACCACAATGTTCTCCTCCTCTCCCCTCACACTTTTATGTGTTATAGTCCTGAAGATGCACTAGCATCAAGTTCATCATTGTGTGTGTGGCTTGCAGTTGATCCAGTGTGTTTGTATGTGTGTGTGTGTGTGTGTGTGTGTGTGTGTGTGTGTGTGTGTTTTCTCTGTTTTTTTTTTGTTTTTTTTTTGCGTGGGTGGCTGTGTGTGTGTGTGAGTGTGTGTGTTTGTGTACCCCTGGGGGAACATCTTCTGCTGTTCAAATGCAGGATTTTTATTGAAATGTTGTGATGATAAATAGGTAGGAACAGGGTATTTATTCTGTGCAGAGCTGAAAGCTTTACACTTTGTGAAGTCTTGAAGTTTTGGAGTTTGAATTCCAAATGCAGCTAAATAGGTTGACAACGCAAAGAACTACAAACACTACATCTGAAGACAATTTATTCTGACATTGCTTGACAGAGTTTCTGATAAAAGACAATAAAGTGACAGTTGTATTGAGATAGAGGTTTTTTTTTTGTTTGTTTTTTAATGGGACAAGCATTAAGAGATAATATTTGTTAGTATATTTGTTAATTTGTTAATACTGGGTACCCATGAAGTACAGTACTGGGAAACAAAACTGAAGTTTGTGAAGAAAATAAGACAATAACAGTATTTTTTTTTTTTAATTATTATTATTGCTTAATTCAAGTAAGAGTAAGACAGGGAGAACAGGTGTACATTATATTGCATCCCACAGAGCTTATTATCGTTGTGTAATATAAACTATACAATTCACTCATTAACAAACATACTGTGGTGTGAAGGAGAAAATACAAATAAGCTCAATTATACCCTCATGTATCTTGCAAAGTCAAGTGAATATTTGCTCCTAGCAGGCGTTTCTGTCCACTGTTGCACCAGCTTATACCATGTAATGTGGAGTAGAAAACAAACATACCTTATACAGCTATGAGGGATTTCTCTAATCATCTGAAAAAAAAATTATAACATCATAAAGTAAGGTAATAATAAAACATACAGTTGTTCCCAGAGTCAACATGGCTAATCTTTAATGTTTAGTGAGGATTTATCATTTTAATTATTTTAATAACACTTTAAGAATAATAATTGGCTGTAATGTGTTTGTTCTCCCCTTTAACTACAAAACCCCAAGTACAGTATAATTTTAAGGAACAATGTATTTATTGTGTGATATATATATATATATATATATATATATATATATATATATATATATATATATATATATATATATATATATATATATATATATATATATATATATATATAATACATAATACATACATTTTGGCCAGCATTTTTGGCCCATATAAACAGATGCAGGCAGCTGTGGCTCAGGAAATAGAGCAGGTCGTCCACTAATCAGAAAATTGGTGGTGCAATCCCTGCCTCCCCCAAATACTAAAGTGTCTTTGGGCAAGGTACTGAATCCTAAACTACCTCAGTGTATGAGTGAGATCTATTAATGTGTGAGTGAGTGGGTGAATGTGACATGCATGGTGAAACGCTTTGAATGGTCAGTAAGACTAGAAAAGTGCTATGTACGTGTGGTTACTGGCCTGGTTATAATGGCGATGGCCTTTAAACATAGTTTAGAAGGACAATCATCACCTTCTGACTGATTCCATCAAACACCTTCATATTACAGGGTGTAATGAACATTGCAGCCTCTTGGAGCCACTGACTTAGAGTAGATTTTAGTTTATTCTAAAATCCAATTTTTTTACTACTGCTGCAGAAGAACCAGAAGAACCACTTTACAGATAAGAGCTGGTCCATGAAGGGATTTTAACACAGGCATCTCACAACATGACAGTTCAATGATAAAAAAATCTACAGGCTTGTACACCAGCATCATAGTCATCTGTCGAAAAGCTATTCCTAGGTGTTCAGGGCTACTTTTACTTTGCCTCTGAGTGGTAAGGCGAAAAGCCAGCATGTCGACTGTTGACTGTACAGTATGGCAGGTTAACAAAGAAAAATAAAGTCCTTGTTGAAAAACTTAATTCACATGCTGTCTGGCAGTGTGGCGGGGGAGGTTATTTGTGTGTCATGTTTGTGGTTGGCAGAACCAAGGAGAGGAGCAGCTCCCGTGCTGTTGCTGCCTCGTTTTCTTTCCTCAATGATTCCTTCACTTGCGGTTTGTGTTGGATGGCTGCCAGTGCGTCAGGGGCCACAGCAACCCGGCGTAGACAGCCATGTGTCAATTTTATTACTCATATTGTTGTCTCACTCAAAGCTGCTTTGTTGTTGCCTCTCACTGTGATTCTCCTCCTGACCAAGTTTGTCTCGAGTATCCACCGTCTCTATTTCTGTTCTCTGTCATTTTCACGCTCAGCCTCCCTCCCTGTATATCCGTCTTTGACACGCTCACCTGTTTTTTCTCTGTTAGCAGGTTTATCTCTGTTAACTCAGACTCAGTCTGTCTCTATATCTGCCTCTGTCTTTTGTTTTGAATGAGGAGTAATGGTGACAGGTGCTCTGGTTTAAAACCAACTACTATGTGTTCCCACAAGATTTCCCCTGTTTACATTGTGCTTCGGATGTCATCTTGGTGTGCAAACATCTCGTAAAGCTTCCATTACAGTGATACTGCCGCCACACACAGAGAAGATGACTGCTGCTTTATTTGCCTCCAGAGCTCTACCCAGCCTGGCACAAATCCAAATAAAGGCCCTTTCCACCAGTGTTCAATGCACAACTTTTACACAAGGCGAAATTATAAATATGTCAATTCTCTTTTATCCCACAGCGCATGACTGCCAAAAAAGGGGGCCAAGACCCTGGTGGCCCCTTTGGGCTCCCAGAGGCAGGACACAGCTCACCGAGGGGGGAGAGGGAGACGAGAGGTTTGGGGGAGGGGAAGAGAAAACAATCCATGAAATTATCCTGGTAAACTGAATATGATTTAGCAACTGTTTGGCTGCCCCAGGGGCTGAGACAGCCCCAGAAATGTAAATACTTACATAAAGTTCCAGTTCAATATTTAAACTATCTCTAAACAACAGCCTGCTCAAACACACTGAGACTGCAGGCCACCCTGTTCCGCTGCTGTAGCGGAACACGGTGGCTGCGGGACTCCCGAGACTGTAGTCGTCTGTGTGTGAATGCATGTGCTGCAGTGAGTCTGTTAGCGTGAGGGCCAGAAGACCTTTTGGGGAAAGGAGGGTGAGAAAGCTTTGGTGGTGAGGAGCTGGTTTAGGATAAGAGGCTAGGTCCAGATTCAGATTACAACCGGGATTAAATAAATTTGCAACATTGAGGTTCATCAATTTTATGGGGTAACAATAACAAAAAGGCAATTGTCAATTATTTTACTTAGTCATTGGGTTCATGACAGTTAATGTGTAATTTGGCTTTGTTTTATGACTCTATCCAGTCAGAGGTAAGTAACGTTTCCAAACCTCTACGGTTGACACTGACATCGAGGGGCAGCACATTCTAACATTTTTCACAACAATCAAAGAAATATATGTTGATATAAGAGTGTTTTTCGTATATCTCATCCGCGTTTGTTGCCATTTCTGTGGCTACTTTTCATGTATGTAGCTCGGCAGCTAGCTAAGGGTAAGGAATCCCCGATCCTAAATTTTTATCGGTTGATTGTGTCTCCAGCTGGTGGAAACAGCTGCCAATGAGCATTAGACCAGACCCACTGATAAGTCCAATCACTTCATGCGTTAAAAGTCAGCCTCATTTCAGTTTTGGCCCAGGATGCTCTCTTGAGTGTGAGCTCGTGCATGAGTGTGAGCAATAGAACGCTGACTGCAGTTCACTTAGTGACCATCTATGTCCTCGATAACAAGGGTTTTCTGAATGTTACACAAAGAACCTTTGAACTAACTAAAATATATTTAGATGTTTCTTTCTTATAACATGTGTACTGCTGCCAGTAATGGATACACATATTATAAGGTCATGTCACTGCACTTGTGAGCATGGGGCTCTTGTTCAGGCATTCCAATTGATATCAACATTTTGAATCAAATGCTAATTATGATTGGAATCATATATTCACTTGTTTGATTTCTAGGTTTGTCTCAAAATTTGATTTCTTTTTTCAGCAACTTGGGTTGGAAATAGAACGACGGAGTGTCCCCGAATGTACCACAACTTCCACAAAAAATCTGACAAAATGTCCTCTGTGATGCAGTATACACTGACACTCTTTATTACATACATACAGTGTACTCAGTCTGTTGCAATTCAACTGATTAATTAAAATTGATCAACAAGTCAGGTTTATGATTACGATGTCGAAATTGCAGATAATGTGTAAATTCAATGATCTGTTTATTCCTGAGGTTGTAGTTCCAGCTGTTGTTGTTACACTGAGAGATGGTTCTCATTTTTTCTCCTCCCTGTTTGCATACATGAGGGGGGCTGAGTATTAGAAACACTTCTACAAATAATGATGTTCTGTACCACCAGTTGTACTGGATTGCAATTAGAGTGTACACATTTGTATATCTCAGGCACGCTTCAGTTCTCTGCCAGTTGGAAATTAATCTAAAAATGTCCTTCACCCCTTTATAACCAACAGTTGACAGGTATATAAATGTGTAGTTCATGAAAGTGCACATGAAAAATCACAGGTTTGGCTGATTCTTCCCTCATTCCTAAAATGCATTATCACATCTCTCTGACAAACTCTGCCCGCAAGGTCCAGAAGGTTCAAATGGAAAACCAGTCAGTGCTTTATCGCTTCAAAATCAACACTGCTCCAAACCTGTACACATCAAAAGCTTTATGCTTACATTTTGGCATGGCTAACATTTCCAGTGCACCCATCTGAAAAGCAGCGGAGCTGAGGAAATGCCTGCACTCCCTATTTAATTTCGACAAGACGGAAAATCATCCATTTGTCTGGTCCCTGCACTCAGGGCTAGAGTGTGAGGAAAATGGGCACCATCAACAAATTTCCGACAAATGTGAGAGATCAATGTGACACATAGATAAAGCCTTCTTTGCAAACACAGATGCTCTCGACCTTATTCCACTCATGTATTTGCTGGTGTTAAGGAAAATGCAGCAGGGTTGTAGTGCAAAGGCGGAGCAGGAGTTTTGTGGTTTAGGGTGAGTGTGATGTGGCAGATCACCCGTTTTAGATGCTAATGAAGCAGCAGCGAGCCAGCAGCAGTCTAAGAGAAGTGACTCTCATCCCCTGAGTCAGCAGGGAACGACCACACAACTAATGATGGAAAGAGATAGGTGGACTCGTGGTAATTTGAGGGTTTACATAATGCCATACTGAATATGGAAACAGCTGGTTCATATAGTTATCTAAACATTAACTAAAACATAAAGGTAACATATTTTACACTTTTTCCTTTTTATTTTAAGTATTGGTATCCATGTGGTTTTGAAAATAAAAACTAAAAATCACCTCAGCGTAGTTTTACATCTCCTCTCTCAGGCCTCTCTCTGGAGCCCTAGTACCAACAGGTGGGTGACTGATTGGCTGACTGTTTTCTGAGTGATTGAATAAAAGTGTAGCCAATTTTAGTTAAACACTGAGATAAATCAAATCCTTCAAGGCTGGATGGTGGGTACACATACGTCAGGCTTGGGGCATGACAGAGAGTGGTGACTGCTTTTGTTGTGACATCACAAAGTTCCAGAAGTCCTGACGGCTGGTTTTAAGGCTCAGTTTCTGAATACAGGCTATGTGCATTTCTCTGTGGACTGAGGCTTTGATGCTGTCACAGTATTAATATAGAACCTAGACCTGCTTTATAATTAAAGAAGACATGGGCAGCTACCTTTATACAATATGGGACCTTTAAACAAAGCCTTACATGTGCAGGGGAAAATAGGCAGTTTGTCCTGAAGAGGGTGGTGGGCTATGAGGTCATTTAGTCCATTCATCTTGCATCCAGATTGTATCCAGATATGTTTTTAACCTGATCACATTTACAGCTGGTATTAATACAGTGTGTGCTCCCAGTGTTTGATTGAAATATGTCCAGCTTGCGTCACATCCTCCTCTCATTTACTGTATGTGTCCAGAAAAAAAAACATAACAAAGAAAAGATAGAAGGAGAATAGAAGAAGATGGTTGTCATAACATCTCAATGAAGGCAAATAAAGAAAGAAGAAAAACTGACACTCGACTTGGAGTAATTGAATTAACCCTGTAATGCCTGACCCCAGAAATAATGGACAGAAAATTCTGATTTCTTGAATCTGGAACCTTTATTTGGCCCTTTCACAAAATTTGAAAAAAAATTTTACAAAAAACGATTTGCATATAGGCTTTTCCAAATTTTAAACACGATTTTACTACATACTAAAATGCAAAAAATTATGTAATTATAACTTGCTTCAACAGATTAAGTGTTCATGTTAGAATATCACTAAAAATTTCAAAGAAAATGTCACTGGAAAATCGTAAAAATCGCAATTTTCTTTACCTTGATCCAGTGAGTTGGGAACTATCTGAAGGTGGCCAACTTGGATTGTCCCGTGTACTGTGTTTGAATTGTTGTAGTGATAAAGGATCCACCAGGGGTTGGAAGACAAGTATCAGATTGGATACAAGAGGGTTTTGAGTGACGTTTTTACCATAAGGTGATGCAATAGGTCTCGGAAATGCTTGTATCAAATTTGATGCATTTGGCATTATAGGGTTAAAGCTAAAACCAAAGTGAAACGTGTTCCTACAATACTGACAGTAATATAAGGCACTGAAACTCCACAAGAAATGACTAATGACTTACCCAAGAGAAATAAACTGAAAATAAAATGAAATCTTGCAATATTCCTGAAAGTAAAAGTAAATTTGAATGTCTCGCTTACTCTTGAAGTAAACAGTCACACACACACACACACACACACACACACACACACACACACTGCGTCAATGAATAACAAAAGCTTTACTGTATATATGCAGTAGGTATGTAATCAGGCTTTGGCTGCCCAATGCATCAATCCTACAGTGTGGAGGAGGGTACCTGGTATGTATAAACACATTTATGTATATATACACACACCTACAAACACATCCTCATTGAGTACATTGGTGAACTATGTGAAATCTAAACAGAAACGTGTGTGTGTGTGTGTGTGTGTGTGTGTGTGCGTCAGGTTGAAACCTAAACCACACAGGAGTGATGAAAAACAGACACACACTGCTGAAATCAACAGTAGCCTTAATGAGTCCACCTTCACAGCTCCAGCTTCTACAGAACTAAAGACAAATCTGTTCACCCTCTACTCCACATGTCTCTCATCCCTTTTAAAAGTGAGGTAACTGGGGGAGTCCAGAGAATAAAATCAGTTTTTTTCTGTGGAATAATTAAAATGACTTCCGTAGCAATAAAGAATGGGACCTCAATCAATAAACAGTGTAACAACCTGACTGTACACGTAATTTACCAAAAGCTGGTTTAGAGTTAGGTTCCTATTTAAAAATGTGTGAAGGTGTCACCTACACAAGGCTGAGATCTCATCACAGTGTGTGCCAGACCACCTCTGGGTGTGTGATTTGATTCCATTGTGATTGCAGTGTGCATTTATGTGTGTGTGCATCTACACTAGCATTACATGATTGTTTTTCAAGGATATCTAGACAGTGTTCAAATTACAGGGATGCCACAGGGGTTTAGCTTCCTCAAAGGACACCAGAGCTCACATAAAACCTCTGATGTTTTCAGTTTTGGGGGAGCTGGGGGTGGGGTGTCTAAAAAAACTGAGCAACCTTGCCCTGGTCAGGGCGCCAGAGTTTATCTGCTGTCAACATTGCGTATAATGTGATAGACTGGGACATGTGCGTGGTGTGTAATAGTTTTCATGGCTCACAGGCTGCTTTCATGTGTTGTTTTGTGTGTATATGTAATCTATATGTAATTGTTGTGCATGGATTTGATGTCAGATCAGCTACTGGAGCGCACTTCCTGACAGCGGAGTCAGTTCAGCAGACTCCCTCTCATCATCTCTACCGGGCATTAAAGCTGAGTATTATGTCAGCTTGCAGTGAAGACGACTGCCCTTCCAGCTTACACAGCTTAGTGAAGCAGCTTCCTCCTTTATGTTGGCCACAAAAACAAGATTTTGGACTAGAACAAAATTTAAGAAACATCCTCCCACAGGGGAGCCATATATACATATATATATAGCATGTTAACACCAGGTGAAAATTGAATCTAAGAGTGCTGCTGCAGTTCTGGAGGTTTATGGTCGTCCAACACCTGACTAAGACACTTTATGCTGGGTTTTCCAGTAATTTGTCACCCATCTGTAAAATATATTGAATAAGTGAGTGATGGTACAATTGAATAAGTGAGTGATGGTGAAGGTGAGATGATGAAACTGAGGGCTGTGACCACTCATGCTGAGTCAGTCGATATCCTTGGCTGTGGTGGAGGTGGAGGTAAGCTGTACATTGCTGCACACTTAAAGACGCAGGGTACATTCAAGCCCATTTACTGGTTCATGTACATTTAATTATGCATAAAAACAAACGCTGCATTCTGCAGCAGCACCCATGTCATTCAAGTGCAAAATGAACCTAATCTTTTCGAATGGTATTTTTTGTGAGCTAAATTTAATCATGAGTTTAGGCCACACTGGTCTGTACTGTTTCCAGGAAATAGCCATGGCTGAAATAAAGGTCTGTTGTTAACATTTTTGCGTTTTATTCTACAACATAAAATATGTCAGGAAATACCCTGCTCATGATTTGTTTTTACATCTTTCAAAAAATGCTGGTTGCGGTTTCAAATGTCTAAACATCATCAGGCTGAACATGAAAACTGATCTACTCACCAGTCCACCTTTACAGCTTTGCTGTGTATATACTGCTTTTGCAAACTATCACTAACTTTGTAAGAGGAAAGGCTTTTGTAGAAGAGGTAAGCATAATAAATCAAACTACAAGTTGGAGGCTTAGCAGTGCTGAAGTTTAAGTCATGTGATCATGATGTAATGTGTATTTCGTTCGTCATTTATAACCTAACATTAGCTTTTTCATACCATATCATAAACTTTTGTTTGTCACAGAGCTTATTCTCTACAGTAATCCAAAGGCCAATGTTAAAATCCCATCTGCTTTTTGTCGAGGGAACCAAGGTGATGCCTACAACAGGTTGGCTTACAACAGCACTCAACCCTCTGACCTGATGGATGGGGGCACTGTCATCCTATTGATTTTTACCTGCAAAGACAGTGGTTTGGATAATCTGGATAAACTGTTAGCTTGTTTAAACCTATCTTTGATGTCATTCTAGTGATGCCACCATGTTCCTAAAATCACAGCAGCAATTACCTTATATATTTATTCATTTTAATTAAATCTATTTACATCTGGAACCATGTACAGAAAAAATTAATCTAAAAAAAGGGAGAAATTATGCTTTGTAACAGAATTAGCTACTAAAACAGCTAAATAGCTGATATTTGAGAGATAGTTTTCATAAGTGATAGAAATGACAACCAAAATGTGAACCAAAATAATAATCCCATAGTGTTCCTTTACAGCGTGTTAGACTGGACTTTTTCCTTTCAGTCAGGCCCCAGTGCTTCTGGCAGGGCTGTGAGAAACTGTGATACCTGTAAGTACAGGAGATATACAGCCTCTGCTCTTCTACTGAGAGAGAGCAGAGTGTGAGCGGACGTGCACACTTGCATACACATGGATGCACACAAGTCCTCGGGCATGCCCACACACACACAAACACACACACAGTCGGCAGCCCTGAGCTGGACATTCTTCTCACTGGCTATAACAATGATGGATGTAGAGGGCAGCAACAGCAGATTGCTTAACCAGACATGAAGGCAGAAAAGCTGAATAAAAAAAAACAGATTTTTCATCCCCTCTTTTCTTTCTCTCTATCTTCTTCTTATTTTCTCCAATTCCCTCAAGACCGCCACTCCCACAACACACGCTCATACCTATACATATCTTTTCTACTAGTGCATCCCAGGTTGTTTTTCTCACTGTCTTGGCCACTCGAACAATGACCTGTGAATCGGGGCCAAGCCTCAGAGGTTCACATGGCATATCAGCGGATCGATACTCAACGTGCTCTGAGAGGCCTCCAGGGTTTCCTATTGCCATGGAAATGCTGAAGGCAAAGCAGCAGTGGTGACATGTATCATGGCGACTAAATAAAATAGCCTTTGACTGCTTTTACACATAGAGAAACATAAAAGGTGAGACTTCACTTTCTGTTAAAAAGCAGCAGTCATTTTCCCACCAGAGACGCTGCACAACTCAGCTCGTATGAATTGAAATTCTCTTTCACGGCTCAGTTACCTTTGTTTTGGAGACTCACTCAGCTTACTTTGCTGTAATCCTTTTTACTTTATATATTTATCAGATGATTCACATGCACACAGTCAGAAAAAAGAAGTTCGTCTTCATAGTACAAATAGTACAAATAGTTTATTTCTTTAGTAGGAAATAGGTCCAATGACATATCCTGAGAGTGACTCTGTGTGTTCAGTTTCAAAACAGAAAAAGTCTGGAGATGCTATTCACCCCGGGAGTGGATGTGTCAGGAATGAGAAAGAACATTACTTACATTACAAAATCACGACATTATTTGAGCTTGAATTTTCATTCTGGACCTTAAAAACAGCAGGTTCACAAAAAAATGAATGACATGGATGGAGTTTAGTTGTAGTGGTTATTATATGACTTCGTTGTGGACTTTGACCATGACCACTACAAACTCAATGGAACTATAACCCTGAGTCTGCAAGTCTCAACAAATCAGTATTTCATGCTGTTCAAAACCTTATAGAGCAACTTAACACTAAATCTACTTTTTCAGTAAATAAGACATGAACAGTCACTTAATTATAATTGACAAGATGACTGGCCCAGAGTCAGTCCACTTTTAAAAATGAAAAGAGGAGAGGATAAAGACTACTCACGACTGTATCTGGTACCTGAACTGAAGCCTCTTTTAGCCAAACTACCAGTTGAAAAGGCTCTGGAGCCCTGCCTGGACTGTCAGTGAGGAGATTTAGTGGAACTGAAGCCGAGTTGTACAGAAGCCTGCATGCAAGTCTAAGAAACTGCAGTTCCTCAAATGGCCACTTGAAGCTGGCTCCAAAACTGAGTCAGTCCCCATAGACTCCCATGTTAAAATGTCCAACTTCACAGTGGAAATAGACACATTTACAACCTGGTGCAAAAACTGTTTTGGTCTCTAGAGCTAATTACCTCCTTCCTCCTTTTGTATTAAGGCTTAAAGGTATGCATATTAGCATGACCGCTTTGAGTGACGGGCGGGTACTGTCACAGCCCACTGCCTGTCTGCTAGGCTTCACCTCAGCTGATCTGAGCTGCTGAACATGACCTCTTCAGCATGTTTGTGGTGTTTGTGCCTTTTGGAGAATGTTTCATGTGAATGACAGCCAAATAATTTAGCTTGTTGTGCAGTTAATTGACTTACAGACCATGAGGAGGTCTGTCCTGCTGTATTTTGACCTGCGTAAAATTCTAGCTTTAGTTTTATTTATATGTCAGCGCTAATTAGCAGGTAGCAGTGTCTGCACTCATCATATCTGGCTTGTTAGCTTAGCCCATTAACTAGCTAATTAGCCAGCAAATAAATCAGCTTTGGGTTAGCCTTCAAGCGAGAAGCCAAGTCAACCAGCTGTGCTAACAATGCTAACGAGAGTTTATGCTTGCCACAGTTATTAACATGGCATGCACCAAAGTCTCAGCTCCACACACGCCCTACTTCTTTGCCCATTATTGCTTTAGCCAAGAGTTAGACAAAGTCAGACACTGCCAAGATGGCAACAAGATGGAATACAAACTCTGAGCTTCAAAATCACTCCTCAGAAACCTATGGGTGACATCACAGAAGCTACGTCCATCTTTATTTACAGGCTATGATAAAAAATAAAGGCAAGCCACACAGTCAACATGGAGCAGCATTCAAGAGCAGCACGTCCACATTTATCTCTTTGTTTCTTTACTTGAATACATATATATATATATATATATATATATATATATATATATATATATATAGTCTGTGGCAGAGTCTGTGGCAGAAAATTAACAAAAGGTCAGTCTATTTGCAGCAGCAGCTAAATAACAGCCACTGATTTACTGACTGAACAGCTTGACTACAGACCTCAGTGAAGGTGAAAGGGCCTGACATTTGTGGCTTTGGAAGGGCAATGCATTCATTACGAACTGCAACTAACAATTAACTGTAACTGTAATCTGTATCTGTGTTTGACACACCCTGAGAGCATCATGGGACATTGATAGTGGCCAATACTTATGAGAAGATGAAAAAAAATACTCAAAATAGCTCATTAGAATCAATGTGTGTTGTGGAATTCCCACATCTACAGCAATATTGATCAAACTTACTACACATACAATTTAATCCACTATGTTATAGATAAACAGAAAGGACAGGTCGATATGTGAATTTTAATTTGATTTAATTTAAATCCAACATCAATAACCCTTGAGGTAGCAAACTCACACATGAGTGAAAAACAAAGGACGTGAAGGGAAAAAAACAAAAGAAAGAGAGACAGAGGTAAAGCAAAGAAAAGGACATGATGAGGTGGAATACATGTGAAGGAGAAAGTGGATACAGAGCACGTCTGTGGGCCGCAGCAGTCCATGGCGTGTACAGGAACATCAGTAGCCTCATGAACGATACAAATGTTAGATTTGCTGAGCATAAAGGCCGGGGCCAAGGAGGAATCGATGGAGGCCGGCCCTGCCACAGTTGAGTGACTCACTTTCTGCCAATGGCGAGCACAGAGGGCCCCCTGAGCAACGCCATGATCCAGGTCAAACAGCAGGTGCTGGCAGGTGGCCCCAGAGATGGAGAGAGGAGAGGACGGAGAGGGAAGAGGACGAGAGGGTGTAGGTGGGGGGAGGAAATAAGATGGGAAGGGATGAGAGGTGAGAGGCGAGAGGGGAAGGAGAAGAAAAGAGGAGAGAACAGGAAGAGGAAAGAAATAGATGAGAGCAGAAGGGAAGGAATGTAAAGAAAATTAAAGGAATGAGAAGAAAAAAGAGGCAAGGGAGAAGAGAGGAGAGGGGAACAGAGAAAGGGGTCAGGAAAGGTATGGAAGAATGAAAGGAATGGGGAAGAACAGAATGGATGAAAGGAATGAATGAGTAGAGAGAGAGAAGAGTGATCGAGATGATTAGAAAATGAATTGAAAAGAGGAAAAGGGAAGGGAGGGCAGGGAAGGAGGGGGAAATGAAGAAAAGAGAAAGGTGGAGAAATGAAAGGTGCAAAAAAGAACACAAGAAAATGAAAGGAAGAGAATAAGTAAAATGCAGGGGATACAGAAAAGCAAAGACAAAGGATGAAAAGGAAAAAAAGAAATAAGCGAAAAGTGGAAGAGATGAAAGACAAGCAGGAGAAGATCAGGGAGGAGAAGGGAAGAAAGGAAAGGAATGAAGGAACGGAGAAAATGGAGAAAAGGGGATGAGAAAAGAGGAGAGAAGGAGGAAAATAAAGCCATGGGAAAGACAGGAGAGGAGAGGAGGAACAGAGAGGAAAGAAAAGGAAAGAAAAGGAAAAAAGCTAAAGCTTTCCCATTTGCTGAGATTTCTGAGCTGTGTCGTTCCGGTCGGTCGGGTGTGGAGACACACACACCTGCACACACCCTTACATCTCCTGTGTGAAGGAGCGTAGTAATGTGTCAGCAGTGAACAGTGATCCGGGTGATGCACCAGGCAATTCTAGTGCTGATCAGACGTTTTCAAACTCCTCCACACATATTTCTTTTCCTCCCTCTGGACATTTCTTAGCTGTTGACAAATCGATGACTTGGTGAGACACCAAAAAATTAAGCACCTGTGAAATGAAGCCACTGATCCCAAAACCACTGGCTACATTTACACAGCTGGAATACAAACATGTATATCCTACATTTCCCAGAATACTATACAACAGAGCCCAGGAAAAGGGATTAGAAATCAAACAGGGCTATATGACCGTACTGGCTGAAAATCACCTCTGCTGCTGCTCTGCTGCCCTTTTTGTAAAAGGGACATCTCATTCAATAAGTGGTCCCTCACCCACCTCTATGAAGGCTCCATTTACTGATACTGTGCATGTTGGCTCAGTGCATGGATGGAGTCAATGAGGCCCTGGACATAAATGTCTGTGTCCCCACCCCTTCCACACAAGAGCAAGACCCCCACCAATGTGTCAACAGAAGCTGCAGTAAATGAATGAGGGGGCAGAATCAGTGTGTGAACTCGATGTGACTATGGCCACATGATCTTTACTCCAACATAACATCCAACGTGTCTCGTGGCTGCATCAGATTCTGGTCTGTTGAGTGTATTGTCAGTGTGGAAGCTGTTCTGCCTGTAATGGATTTCTCCCTGTATGATCGTTAAACATCAGTGCAAAGTGAGAGCTCCAGAAAGAAGCACTTTGCTTTTTAACTGTGAGGGACTGACAGCAAAACCTGATGTTTGCTATTGAAATTTTAAATAGATGAAAGATTTTTTTCTGCTGTCACACTCCTCTAGCTGTGGTGCAGATCATGATCATGATTCAAGTCTGTATTTTAAAGCAAAAGCAAAATTATATCATGATTAATAATTAATAGCTCATTTAATTTAATAGTTAATTAATAAATACTGTTGTTTATATAAAGTACAATGTAAAATATTTTTTGTTGTTTTCACAGTATTATACAGTATACACTACTGTAATATTCTTAGGTAATGCGATTTCTGACCGGTCCCTGAGGTGTACATGAATGTGACTGGCACAGGTGACGTGTGTGTTTACTGCCCAGTGAGCAGCACGTCGTGTGTTGGCTCAACTTATATTACACAGTACAGAATAAGACAACTACCTATAGTTTCCTACTGTATAAGCTGTGTTGTTGCACGCTTAATGACTGTCCTTTGTTTGAGTGCAATATTTTGTTTTACGTCAGAGCTCAGGAAATTTTCTGTGTAACTTGCACTTCAGATATAAGAAGGTTTAATAGATAAGGCTGTGGTAGGGACTTAGCAATAGTCTGGTATGATGTTTGAGATTGGTTTTCTTCTTTTTTTTTAAGTCAGTTAGTTGGGCAAAATAAAATGCTTTCATTGAAATAATCTTTCAGTACTCGATGACCACGCATTAATGTTAAACCTCTCAGTGGGTCTGGTGGTATAACAAAATGGGAAGGGCCTGGTAAGCATGCTGATTTCAGTAGATATCTCTGAAGTACAACAGGGGGAGGTCTTGTTATGACATCGTCACTGTGGCTCCATCACACACTGTTGATGGTGTTAGTTCAGTTTTAAACTAAAATTCTGGTCAAATCTTACACATTTCACTTTTAAGCAAAAATATTTGATTTGCATATTTTATTTTATATCCTACATTAAGGCTGAAGGCCAACATTAACTCAATTTTCTATGTTATTTAATGGAGCTCCAAGTTTGGTCTTGAATGTTTATATGCAATATTAATGTTAGCAGGCAGCCATTTCAATTTTATTTTAACTGGCTTGTCTGTTCTCTTTTGTCCCACTAAAGGAGGGCAGACTAGATGCTACACTGACACACAGCTCATCTAGTGTCACAAACTGGTACTATAAGGTGGGACTAGCCAGAGCTAGCTGTTTAGCATGCTAAGCTGCCTTTTGTGGGACCAAAGACCATCTTCAGGATTTCACCACCATATGTCCATTATTGCCGACTACCAGACGATGGCCCAGTATTGTAGTAAGGCCCACTAAAATTACTGGCTTTACTTACATTTAGTCAGTGACTGGATTTAAAATATTTTTACTTAAATAGATAGACAATTGACAGCTTTGTGACATGTTACTTAGAGGCTGTAAAAAAGGTTAGTTGGTAATGCTTGAGTAGAATAGAAAAGGTGTTCTCTTTTTAGGCTATTTTAAATAATAAAGTTCTAGAATAGAAAGAATAGTGTTTTATTGAAATAAATACAGTAGCAAGATCAATTAAGTAACATTTCAATAGCAGTATAATGTACTACATTTTACAGTATGCTAATAGATCATTTTGCTGTAATTTTACTGTGGTACTACTGGATAATTGTTGCCAGTAAGTTACTGTTAATTTGACAATAAACTGTTTACAGCCTCAATGAAAGTAATTCCAGCAACGGAATGCTTATTTTCCTGGGAACAGTATGAAAAAATTAAAAAATTAAAATAAAGGAAATATTGTTACTTTTACTTTGCTAACAGTCTTGACTGTGCAATCCAGATGAATTGTACAGACATATTCTGGATATAAACATTAGAATCTGCGTCCTTGTCTATCAAACACCTGCTGAGCCCTGTGGTGGTTTAGACTTAATATTTGAGCTGCTTCAGTGTGACTGTGGAAATGGCCCCAGAACGCAGCAGGATATATTGTATTCCATCTTCTCTTGCCTGTGTTATCTCACTGTTATCGTGATCAGTAGCAAAGCTAATAAAAGCGGGCACCTCTCTCTTTCTCTCCGTCCTGCAGCCTGATGCCTGTGTTTTCCTTCCAATAATCCTGATTGTGCTATCACAGCCTGAAAAAAGCCTGAAAAAAGCTGAGCACAAGCTCTCTGCCTATGATGCCCAAAGACGCCAAATAACACCGCAGCCTATCAGAAGGTGACATCAAGCATGTGCGATCATCTGGCAAATATTAAAAAGAAAAAAAAAAAAAAAAAGAATAAAAAAAACATGTAAATACCACATCAGATTTTCACACATAAGTAAACAGGAACAGCCAGGGTGGGAAGGCTGCCATTTCCAAAGTGTCCTATTTAACAAATGAGAGAAGATTTAACAGCAAAATCTAATTCACACCTCAGGAACAGACTTCAGCAGCACATGATCCCCAAGATCTCGGTGATAAAGTGTTGCTGCAGTGTCAACACTCCCAGGCCAGATTTCTCAGCAGCATGACGTCTCGTTTGTCCTGTACACTGCAAAAATCGTTTTTCCTTTTTTTTTTTTTTTTTTTTTTTTTTTTTTACAAGATACAATATCTCTACAAGATTGTTCTGGGTTCTTTAAATAAACAAAGCCGGAGTGTCTCATGAAATATATTTGGGATATGAGTGAGAATAAAAGACATCTGTCACTTACTATATTTATGCACTGTATCTGAATCTCAGCGGGGGCTGCTGCGCCATCGCCAACTTGGCAGAGCCTGACTCCACCTAACTCCCAGCTAATCACAAAATGGGCAAAGAGGAGGGGCTTATAAAATATCAAAAAAACATCCAATTATACATGACTTTAAGCCTTAATCAAATTTAAATGGGTAAGTTGTATACAAATTCATCCCTGTGCAGTTGTCATGAGGGAAGAAATTAGCTATAGAGACCAAAACAGTTTTTTGTACCAGGCTGAAAACATGTTTATTTCTCCTGCAAAGCCGGGCATTTTATTATGGGAGTTAACTGGGATTGACACAGCTTTAGAGCCAGCCTCAAGTGGCCATTTGGAGAACTGCAGTTTTTAGCACCTGACCATGTCGGCTTCAGTTTTTAGCCCGAGAGCTCGCTGTTTGACAGAAAGACCGTTCGCCTCGCCAGGAGCTTCGGTTAATGTTCACGTCAAGAAAAATGGGGGGAAATGTGATCTTATTGACCGCTCCCAGGATTTGTACTCACAGCCGTCTCTAGAGTTTACTTAAAATGGTGTGAAAAACAAAGAAATCCATCCAGTGAGCTGCAGAGAGGTCAGAGGAGAACGGGCAGACTGGTTGGAGCTAACAGAAAGGCTACAGGAACTCAGATAACAAAGAGGAGCCCTACCCAGTATTAATATGTAGTGCCTAATAAAGTGCTTGGTTATAGTGCAAGAGACACGATTGCTTTTTGAGACACTTTTTTTTTCAGTTTTATTCTGTTTTATTCGTCTGTGGATTACTGGTTCTGGCATTTGCAGCACCTGCTGGAGTTTTTTGATGAGTGGGTTCAGACAGATCCTAAGTCAAGCAGGAGATCAATATTATTAATACAACATAGTAAATCTGAGCCAAAAACAACTCTGATGGTTCCTTTTACTCAGAGGATCTGTGGGTTACAAATCATTTAAGCTTTTGCTGCTTGGCTGCCAAGTTTTGTTAAAAAAAATGTGAGAAGCATACCTTCAGCACACTGGGCAGCTAAAGTACAGCAGCTGAAGCCTGTGGTACCACGGTATTTGTCCTCCTGTATAAAACGAGCCCACCGGTCGTTTGTGGGGCAGGTTGTTATGACTCATAGTTACGTTTCGTTGTTGGGCGACATCTAGTGGTCATAGTAACTATGACAGGAGCAAAGGGAAAAATGCAGTGATGTAGTTTATAGAGCAGGAGGAGGTTGTGGTGAATGGATGGGTTGGACAACATAAACAACGGTTTATGTTGTTTCTATTATCAACGCCTGTTCAACAAAGTTAACCGCGTTGTTATTATTGTAATCATGACAACAAAGACTGTTTTTATTTTATTCTCATTTTAACACAAATCACCATCTTTTCCTAAACCTACCTAAAGTAGTTTTTGTGCTTAAGCCTTGTCCGTTAAGGTAGGTACGGCGCTCTCGGTACAGTCCTTATGTTTATTATTGTAACCCTGACAACCAAGGTCCGGTTTGCCTGTTGTTTTATTCTATAGGAGACACTCCTATTGGTCATACCAGAGGGTTGAAAAAAAAGACCTATAGGATAGTTCAGGTTGGAGGAGCTGCAATATTTATAACACGTACTGTATTTAGTTGCTTTTAGTTGTTTTCGAAAATGTCTAGGGTTAGGGTTAGGGTTATATATAAAATGTGGTATATACTCACTACATATATAGTGGTCTGCCACTTTTGGACCCCACTGTATGTCTATGTATTGCTAACAAGAGACACTAAAACACCTGTGTACAAAGTATTAAGTTCCGTTGGTGGTTGATTAGAGGGGGAAAAAAAGGTGGAGCAGCAAGAAATAATGAATAGGAACAGCATCTCTTCACAGCTGATTGTGCTACAGAGATTTACTTTATACTGGAATTAACAAGACAACATGACATGACAGCAAAACTGAGTTTGCTTTTACAGAAAACAGCACCAATAGCAAATTAAAATAAGAGTGGATCACAATTTAAATAAAGGCCTGTTTCTCTCTGCAGTTGCAAGGTCCCACCTACTATCTGAAAATGTCCAGTATACACACTGCAGACTTATGTGTGCACATAGGATTTCTTAATGTACAGATTTGCATGTGCGTGTGTGTTTATGTGTGTGTGCACAGTTTTTGGGGTGTATTTCAGCAGATACCTTAAACTCCTGAATATACGTGCATGTGTGTATTGTGCAGATTACTGTGGGCATATCGCTGCATACATGTCTGTGTATGTGTACCCATAGATGATGGAAATACATGTCCTTTATGTAAATACTGAATGCTGACTACACGTTTTTCTTCAGTGGGGGCAGTGGAATGGCTTTGTAGATGGGGTGTAATGATAAATAGTCTGGGGGTGGGGTAACAGAATGAAATATAGGGTATTATAATTTGAATGAACTGTTTTGTGTGAACTTCTATCACCGTAATGTAGCTTTAATTTGTGACTGAATGACTTGACACAACCTAATCTCTGCTGAGGTCTCTTCGCTGCCTCAGTTGTTCGTACAGAGTTAAGATGAGAGTCTGTGTCGGTCTGAGTTGAAAGGACCTGCGGGAAAGTGTTCTCTCTCACAAGCTGGGATTCTGCTCCCTCTCTCCCTGCTCACCCCTCCTTCTTCCTCTCACTCATCCCTCTCAGCCTAGTTTTTCAGAGCCATGGGAGACTGGTGTGTCAGTAATTAATGGGCCACCTGAAGACATGTTAGTCACTGTGAAGAGCAGGAGCACAGGTGTCGTCAGACCCCTTATCAAGAGAGCTGGGACCAGAGGCTGAGAGCAAGTGCAGCTGTAAGAGAATGGGACAGACACACGTGCTCAATTTACACCTTGCGTTAAAATGCACTCTGTACCTGGATACGTTATGTGGTTAAGGAAAAACACATTCAGTGCAAAGTGTAAATGCATGCAGAACAAATTGGGATTGAAATGCAATTGGTTCAAGCAGCCCACATTTGGAAATAGTCATCGCAATGACATCTCAAGCGGCAGCCCATACAGTGTGATCATATTCTGAGTTAAAAATGTTGTGGCACATTGAAAGTTCACCTAACTGCCTCCTTTATGAACTGATTGTTTGGTCATTTTGAAACAGCATAACAAACACAACACTGGCACTGGCACAGAAAACTGATATTGTGAACATATAACACTCCAGCAGGTAATCTTTCATTTGAAGTTGTGTGTGTGTGTCTACCTGGCAAATTCAGGTTCAACATGCACTTTCCTTTGAGCTCTGGTTTTGGTCTCCGCCTCACTCTTTAGTTGCTGAATGCTCAACAATGTTCACCAGCTTTAACAGTGTATGTCTGCTGTTTTGTGCCAGATAGGTAGTGTGCAGGATTTTTAGAGCTTTTTCAGTGAGAACAGCTGTCTTCCTCAGCCCAGAGCTACACTTTAAGAGCAGTGAAAGTGAACCAAAACAGTAAAGCAAAACAATGAGCTGAAAGGGGCTAAAAGGCACTGCAGGGGACTGCAGAGTTTGATGATAACCCTCCACAAGTGACCCCTTTCTCATTACAGTTGACATCATTAATATACTAGATTAGCTTTAAACAAACAAGATACAAGGTGTTGATTTGTTAGCATTTTTAGCTAGCTTGGATAAGACTAAGATAGTTGATTTTCCCTGCTTCTAGCCTTAATGCTAACCACTAATGTGAGCAGCATATTTCCCACAGTCCCTGCGTCTCATTGTAAAGCAATCCCTCTCATCCTGACAGAAAAACTGTTTGTTTCCACTCTGCTCATCAATAAAATGCTGTAGCTCTAACTTACTGTACCTGTTGACCAGAGCCTTATCTGTGCCACATAATTTAGCTGTTCAGAATTACAAAATGCACAATGTGAATTTGTGAAAATGTTCCCGTTACGTTGTATTGTAATCCAAATGTCATTTAACAAGCATCATTGCTGTATTGATTGAAAGTATTGTCGGCATCAAAACACTGAGACATTTTTTTTTTTTTTACAAGAGTGATGAATATGTTTACTTAATGCAATGTGTTTGGAGTTAGTTAAAGTGGCTGAATGGCCCATTTCCTTTGCCGCTGTGTTTTTATTCAGTCTGGTTTTATATGAAATTATTTCTGATGACCTTTCTCTTCATGTCCCATTCATCCTGAAATGTTTCTTCATCACTGAGGTCTCGATCATTATCATCCCCTTCCACACCCTCCTGGCTAGGGCTCATCAGCCGCACAGTGCCAGATTGCATCTCACATTTACAGGATATTCACACTGTCAATACACACTGTCACCTGATGAAACAAAATCAAATTTATGGCTTTCACGCTGTCTTGCACAAGTCATTAAACATCAGCACCTCCCACAAAATCATAGGAGTTACGGGAGTTGACACCTGAATGAATCTGTGCCAGGATACAGTGTCATTACATTTGTGATACGATGTGTGGGATTGCAGACCACTTAAATGTTTGGTGAGTGGGTGTGTTTCTGATTGCAGTGTGTTCTCCTGTTATCGTAAATTGCTAGAATGGAGACCCAATTTCCAGATTTAAACAATGGAATCAGTCATTGAGTGGAAGTTGATGCTTTTTCCTTCCCGATACTGATTTCAATACCTGAAGTATTGGCTGACACTGAGTATCAGTGAAATACAGCTGTATACAAGTAACCCTGTATATACTGCATGTATGATATGATTGCTATCATTGTTATGTGGCATGGCCCAGCTTACAGGATTTGCAAAACATGAACAAACACATGTATGAGATTTTTTTTTTATCTAATTTGACTGTCAGTCATAAAAATAAAAAAATTAAATCAATAAATAAATAACACTTCCTACACTAGTTGTTGTAGTTATGGCATCTCTTATGTCAACAATATTAGACCACTTGCCAAGCAAACCTTTCCAGTCACATCTCTTTCTAGAATCTGGTGCAATGGGCTCTATCTAAATGATCCAAAGCAAAAGGGTTGTATTTAATTATTCATGGGAGTGTTTTGGGCATAGCATGCAATAAACCAATCGCAGTGCCATCTCCCACTGGCAGATAGTTATTATAATGGTGCAGTGTTTCAGACAGTTAGATTCTATTTGCGGTTAGATGGTAACATATTGTGACTGACCTGTGATCCGACTCCTGACACAGGCATACAGAAGGTCTGTGCGCCCCCAGGGAAAAGGTGGGGCTGAGTGAATCTACGTGCTGCACACAGCTCTGCAGTGAGGTAACGGCACAAATCACACTGTTAGAAATCTTTTATGTTATATGATGAGAGGTGTGAATAAATCTTCAGTTCGTTATGAAACTGTGGTGGACATTTTTTGGTGATGAATGGGAAAAACTGACGGATTTACCAGGTAGTTAGAAAGAAGCTTCTGCACAGAGCCTCATGCAAGAGACCAGCAAAGACCTGATCTTTCACTTTTCCTTTATCCTTGTTCCTGCTGTCACATGTTCTTTCTCCCTGATGTCACCATCATACTTCCATGTGTAATTTATGTTGGCGGCTCAGAGTCAAAAGTTTGTGACAACAACAAACATGGCGATGGTGGAGGATGTAGTACCTCTTAAGAAAGAGGTCCAAGTGGAGGCAGAATTGCAGGGGTGGCTGTGGCTCCGGAGTTGGAGCGTCCACGAATCAAAAGGTCAATGGAAAAGTGTAGTTTCTTTAGACAGTGGATGTCTCTGAGGCCATTATTAAATACATTGTATAACCTCCTATAACACTTTCACTATTTTGTGGTCATGTCCTACAGTCATGTATCATTTGAACTATTGGCAACACTGCCCCCATGATTTCTGGAGGTACTGATTACTGCTCCATATCCATAAGCTTTAATGAATGACATTTCGTATGTGCCTTTGAGCATACATGAGCCTTAACAGTCACAGCGTCATGCTGGCTTTGTAGCTTAAAGGAGACCCCTCCTGATAAGCTGAGGAGGAATCTGGTCCTGGACCTTGGTTCGTACTGATGTTTGGCCCAGATTATCTGGTAATGTGAGGGATTCCCAGATCCAGTCCTGTCACAGACTCGAGCACACTTACTGTGTCTGTCAGCTTACTGTGGAGTTTCTCTGCCTCCAAGTGACCAAAAGTATTAAGAAAAAAGCTCACCAGCAGCTCTGATACATTCTGTAAAGCCAACTAGAAAAGTTAAAATCCAGAAGACTGATGGAGAAGAGCATATCTCCCTTCTACCATCAAGGGCAACAAGATCACTGACATCACTGGACAATAAGATGGACGAGCTAGTGGCTCTGGTGAGGAATCAGAGAGGCATCTGTAAGTGAAGTGTTGTGGGTTTCACAGAAACGTGGCTATGGGAAGATGCTGTGGATCCAGAGACAGCTTTCAGATGGTTCAGGTGGACAGGATGGAACGTTTCTGTAGGCCTTACATTGAACTGTCAGCCGTCAGGCTAAGTCCATACCTCATTTCCAGGGACTTCTCACATTCCGTCTTGGTTTTTGATTATTAACCACCCCTGACCCCTTCCCGTCATGCTGTTACTGTGAATGTCCACTCTGCAGTCCAGCGCCTTCTTCATGATCTCTGGGGACCTTAACTGGATTAGACTCCCCCCACTTTCACACTTTGTGGACAGCACTACCAGACGACACAGCACCCTGGACCTGCTGTATGCTGATGATAAAGAGGGTTGCTTCTTGTGTCTCATTTACCTTCTCTTTTCATCTTTTTGTCTTTCATCCTTTTAAATTGCTCCTGTGGTGCCAAGGATACCGCGTTGGTGGGGACGGACAGCAGGAGAGCAGCACTGCTGTTGGATTATGGGTAAAGTTTAAAATATTCAACAAATTGTGGAGACTCAAAGTTAAGTGTCAGCACTAAAAATGTTATGTTGTATAAAACAGGTTCTTATGTCCGGGGGTGTTATGACACCTCCCTTTCTGCCTCTTTCAACTGGCCTCCACCAAGGTTATACCTGCCAGTCTGGTCTCATTCTCTCTCTCTCTCTCTCTCTCTCTCTCTCTCACTTTCTCCTTTTAACATTTTTTTTACATTCAACAGCAGCAGTAACATTTCTTACTCTCCACACCTCAAGTCTTTTTATTAATTTAGTTGTTAAAGATGACCGTGGCTCAGGAGGTAGAGCGGGTCATCCACCATCAGATGGTCGGTGGTTTGATCCCCGCCTCCTGCAGTCCGCGTGTTGAAGTTTTCATGGGCAAGATGTTGAACCCCATATTGCCTCTGATGTCTGTTGAATCAGTGTATGAGTGTGTGTGAATGTGGCTTAACTTGTAAAGTGTTTTGAGTGGTAGACAAGACTAAAAAAGTGCTAATAACCATTTGTTGTAGGAACATAGTTTTGTCATTTTATTTCCAATAAAACTTCCAACTGGCACTTTACCCTGACTTGTCCTCCGTTTTTGTCACATGCGTTTGTGACAACGAGCTCTTGATAATGTGGAGGTACAATTAGGGTTGCCAACTGTCCCACATTATGGGATCCACCCGTATTTGAAAGTAAAATGCAATTTGTCTTGTATCCTGTGCAGTGAATAATGTGATGTCAAGTAAAACCTAACTAGTTATAACCTACAAGTGGATTGGAGAAGTGAGCAGTAGACTGACAGGCTCTGTGTGCTGTGAGAAAATACATGCACGGTTGCGTTGACATAATGTGTAATCTTCTACAGTTCCAGTATGTTTTTTTTTTTTTTTTTTTTTTTTTTAATGAACAGAAAACATATGTCGTTGCTGCAACAGAGATTCACACCTTCTCTAGAAAATCTCCAGGAAAAACACAAATAGTCACAAAGCCAGCAACGGTGTTTGATTGACAGGTGATCTCTGCTACCTTCAGTGCAAGTGCAGCGCAGCAACACAGCTTTGAGAAATTGCAATTGCAGAGAAAAAGATGGAGGTGGAGTTGCCGTGGTTCATGATCACCCTCACCCTCTCTCGGTCTCTCATCTTCTCTTCACGTCTGTTTTCTTTCCTCTCTCCTGCCTTCTCACCTTCCTCCTCTGCCAACCAGCAAACCTCCTCTCCAGGCATCAGGTGTGACTCCGGTGTCAGTGTTTTGACATTTTTGTTGTTGTGCGGCTCCATACAAATTACAGCAGTTGTCAGACATGGAGGGGCTGTAAAGTGGAGGGGAATCAGATAACAAAGAGGCTGCAGTGGTGAAAAGGTGAAAAAAAGGGGCTAGAGTTATGCTACAAATTTTGTATTAATTGTATTAATGAAATGTGCATCTTTTAAGGGGAATAAATTAATATAATAAATAATTAATAAAACAAAACATAAAACATAATGCTTCTGTTTTGGTGAATATGGCAAAGCCAAGTAAAATGTCATACATTTGAATGTTGTAACCTCCGTTTTACCAGTTTGTACTAAAATTTACTTTTTCAGCATAAACTGAAATTACAGCACAGAACACATAAAGATTTTCTTTTAAAGGAATCATGGAGTTTTAAATCCTTTGACTCAATCAGCATCTGAAAAAAATGTGTGTTCTTTTGAATGTGTTGCATGAATAGGTTTTCCTTTGTTACCTGTCACAGGTGGACACCACTCAAGTTCTAGACTCATCTCAGGGATAATAAGCAAACAGCATGTGCCACAGCAAAGGGTTTGTTAATAACAGTGGTGATGATGGTGATATGTGATGTGACATATAGTGGGATAGGTGGTGTATGGGCTGCTGCATCCCAGCAAACGCAATGGATGGGAAATGTTCTCCTGTTAGTTGAACAGTCTGAGACACTGGAGAATGATTCTAAATGAGTCTAAAGGTTCTGGGTCTTGTAGTGATTGACAGAGGGTTTTAAAGTAACAGTTATTTTACATTTGCATAGAGACCCATCTCATGATGTGTGTAGCTGTTTGGTTTCCTTTTCTGTGGATAATCTGATGAACAGCTGCTGCCGAGGTCTTGATCAAAAAGGTGAATAGAGAAGGAGGGAGTGGGCATCCTGAAATTGTCTCCCTGTGCAGTGTGAGGCTTTGTGATGTTAGATCCTAGGTGATGACAGTGGCTTAAGGTGACCTGTCCAGAACCTTAACCTAATTGATGTTCATTGATTCCCCACAGCCCAATCTGCTTAATGTGCTGAATAGAAACTTCCAGTGTACCCTATCAAAGGCTTTTCCTGCATCTAAGGTGTCTATGATGAATCCCTCCTGTTGCAGTGATGAGTAGTGCCAAATTAAACCGTATGCATGTATCACTTCAGGATTGGCTGCCTTTGATAAATAATTTTGATCTGGTTTGATTGTGAATGAAATTACTTTATCAATCCTGTGAGCAAGGGCTTTACTGATTCATTTTCTATGTACATTGATGAGAGAAATGAGACTTGGTGGCAAGGTTAGGTCTTTGTTAGAGTTTAGGAGGAGTGAAGTCGTGGCTGATTAAGCTTCACTAGATACTATTGAAAAGGTAAGTAGATTACTATTTGACTCAGAAACAGACATTTTATAAACAGAAAAAAACGCTTTGAATACTGCCTGGGATACTACTTTGGGAAATCATTCATGGAAAGGAAGCATCTTTTTTAATATAACTGTAAACAAGTAGCTTAAAACTTAGATTTATGTTTTTATATGTTAAGGTCGGCTTCTATTATGATTGGGCTATCAGACAGGTTTGAAATGGAGGGAAAAAATGCCTTAAACATTACCAGTAGTTACTGAGCTATTACTGATTGATATATTTATGGTGACAAAACATCCTTTAGGATGCTGGCCTTATGGACAAATAAACCATTTTTATTTATTAAAATACAGATGTGTTACTGTTTTTTTTTTTCCTGCGGTCTCTCTTGCGCTCTCTCTCTCTCTCTCTCTTTCTCTCTCTCTGTCTCTTTGTCTCTCACAACCAAACCAGTCGAGGCAGATGGCCGCCGAACCTGAGCCCAGTTCTGCTTGAGGTTTCTGCCTCTGAAAGGAAGTTTTCCTCGCCACTGTCACCAAGTGCTTGCTCTCAGTGGGAATTGTTGGGTCTCTGTAACAATACTATAACAAGAAGGTCTAGACCTCCTCAATTTGGAAAGTACCTTGAGATAAATTCTGTCGTGATTTGGCGCTATATAAATAAAATTGACTTGACTTGTGTCTCTTGTAATTAGCAAAGGCCTGTTTGTGGTTTGGTTAAGTGATTTTTTTTTCTTTTGCCTGAGAACCAATTTCATGTATATTCCAGGTTCCAGGTGAGTAATGTAAGGGTTATGAGGAGCTGAATATAAATGCTGATGTAGGTATATGTGTATGTTGGTATGTGTGGATTCTCCCTTTAACAATCAAATGTGTGGCCTGTGGTTTGCTTCTTTGAGCTGTTAACCTTGTTGTTGAACTGGTTCTTTGTGTTTTTAGTGTGCATGGTCTGATGTTGGTATTTTTCAGTCTCAGAACGTGTTCACGATCATCGACTGTAACTGAGAGTAATTTGAGCTGTGTGGTCATGAATTCCTTCATTGATTTCTCAGTGTCATCTGTGGTTTGTTCGGAAATGCCAGTTTAGCGCTTTCAAGTCCAGAATACTCCCTTTCATTGTTTTGTTTGCGGCGATGACAGAGGTGAGCTGGGTGGTAAGAGCATTAATGGAGTGTTGTAGTGATTTGTTTTCCTCAGTAAGTGTGTCTGTTCGATCCTGACTGAATTCCCGGCTTTGTGCAGTACTTCAATGAGTGTGATTCTGGCGTGAAGTCTGGTTACTTTATTTTCAGCAGAAATAAGTATGTCTTGCAGCTATAGGCACTAACTTTGTCATCGCAGGAGCCAAAGCATCTCTGTTAAGTCAAGGTCTGGGCTCTCCAGAGGTTTTATGCGGTTTTTACATAGTTTTCATTTTGCTCCATGTAGCATTTTAAAGATAAATTGTATGATTTTGTTAAAGCTGTATTTCAGAAACTGCTGACCTGCAAAAATGCCTTGTTGATGCCAGAGGTCAGAGGAGAATGGCCAGACTGCCTTGAGCTGATAGGAAGGCAACAGTAACTCAAATAACCACTCGTTACAACCAAGGTTTGCAAAAGAGCATCTCTGAACACACAACACGTTGAACCTTGAAGCAGATGGGCTACAGCAGCAGAAGGCCACATCGGGGGCCACTCCTGTCGGCTAAGAACAGGAAACTGAGGCTACAATTCACACTGGCTCAACAAAACCGGACAATAGAAGACTGGAAAAACGTTGCCTGGTCTGATGAGTCTTGATTTCCACAGTGACCACAGAACCCATGTTCTGATGGCTGCTTCCAGCAGGATAACACATCATGTCAGGAAGCTCAAATCATCTCAACCTGGTTTCAATGAGTTCGCTGTACTCAAATGGTCTCCACAGTCACCAGATCTCAGTCCAGCAGAGTGCCTTTGGGATGTAGTGGAACAGGAGATTTGCATCATCGATATGCAGCCAACAAATCTGCAGCAACTGTGTGATGCTATCATGTTAATATGGACCAAAATCTCTGAGAAATGTTTCCAGCACCTTGTTGAATCTACGCCACAAAGAATTGAGGCAGTTCTGAAGGCAAAAGGGGTCAAACCCAGTACTAGCAAAGTGTACCTAAAAAAGTGGTTGGTGAGCATATATAGTAGGCAGGAAACTTCACCGACAGGAGCATATACTTACATAAACACTTGCCTGTGCACACACACATATCTCCTGTAATCCCCAAAGCTGATGCTGTGAATATATGTGTTAATAAGCAGCTTCCTTGTTAAATAAGTCTATCACTATTTCCTCCAGAGTATTAGCCATTAGCTTTTTATCCCTCTGCAAGTCTCCTGGGAGCCAGAATAAAGAGGACTAAGGAGAAGCTTCTTAAATGTCACAATCTTTCTACCCCTTCCTCTGTCTCTGTGTACATGCCTATGTTTCTGTGCTAATGCATGCATTCATGAGGCTATTCTAAGTGTATACATGACTGTATATTTATGTTTGTCACACATATGTGCATGCACTCTCATTAGAGAATACTGGTGTGTGTTGCAGGTGTGTGTGAGGGTGGTGGTGATTACAGGAGCTCAGCTGACATCATGAGAAAATGTCAGGTTGGGAGTTACACACTGACTCTTGCTGAGGCCTGGGGAATTTCAGAGTACACACACCAGAGGAGACTGGTCCACAGAAGCAGGGGAGGTTGCTCCTCCTCTATTTTTGAAGGGCAAGAGGGAGATCAAAATGTGTAAAAGAGAAACTGGTTGAAACAACCAGATCTCATTATCATTCATAGATTATTTTTTTTCTCTTCTTTGAAAGAAAAAATCCATTATTGAAATTCTTCAACAGCAACACCTGCAGGGCAGGCAAGAGAGGAAAGGGCAGTCTGCATGTGGTGGTGGTGAGAGGCTGAGGAAGAAAGTCCCCTGCTGTCCTCCTTCAGCTTGCAGATACATACATGGATAGCTGTGGACACCATGGATGCATAGTTGTTTTCATTTATACTCCACTTGAAACTGAATGACACGTTCACACAGCCTCTCTTCAAACAAAGCATCCATGTTTGTTTTCCAGGAAACTACTGGAAAGCTGAAAGTACAATATTGTCATTAGGGTGGGACCCCTTATATCAATTTAATGTGCTTCCTCTTTCCACACTAATCTGTTACTGGCCAAACCACAAAACATGACACTCCAACAGAGGTCATCTTCTCTAACCAATCAACAACCAGAATGCAATATGGCCATAGCACTGGCATAAGCTAATGGTGAGACTGGATTTGGGGTGGGGGACACAACAAGCCTCAGACCTTGCTGCCTCAGCTGTCCGGGCTGGACCCATGGCAGGGCTACGGTGGCAGCTGTATGTGCTGACGTGCTGCTACACTCCACTCATCCAGGACTGGATGCTGGTATGGTGAAGGATGTTCGACTGAATCAAGTGAGCCTTACAAGATCCAAAGAAGACAGCCAGCCTTTACTTCTCTGTTGCTCTTGACAGACTGGATGCGACAACAGGCCTCACAGCAGCTGTGAAGATAATCTTTGAATATTTAAAGTGAGTTCAACCTCCCCACAGTCAGAGGAGCTATTAACACACTTCATGTTTGCTTTGTTTTAAATGATTCCAGATTTTTTTATGGTTTATGTGTTTGCCTTTTAAATCAGATGGTGTAAATTTCCACTGTAACATAGTGGGTGCTGTGTCACCCCTCATTGGATTGACAGGCCTCAGTGTTAGTCAGTGTAGGGCGGTATTGTTGCTCCAATAAAAGTAGTTTAAAATAATTTCTCAGTAGTATGTTGTTGTAATTTTACCGTTTTCTGAAACAAACAGGTTCTTAGTATTGAAGCCCATTTATTGATCAAGTAGTGTGGTAGCGTCCACACAAGCTGCACTTTCCTGAGCATTTGTGAAGCTCAAGGACAATGGATCTTTCTGCTGCAGGATCAGTATGTAACACCGCAGTCATACATGGACGTATAAGCGTAGCTACAGAAGACTTTCCGTATGACCTTGACATCACTTACCAATCCTTGGGCTGATGTTTCCAACAGATGCATAGGGGAATACAGACATGTGCTTGAGTTTACTTGATGGAAAGATGGTAAGGGCCCTTAATGTACAACAGACTGATAGAATGGCCTACACAGGAGTGTTATTGCTGACAATCTTGATTCTCCTTGAGAAGATGGTACAGATGAAGCATGAGACCAGTCTCCTTTCCTATAGCCCATAGTGCCATCATCTGAAGGGTAAAGCAGAGATTTAGATACAATTTTTAAGATGCAAGGTTGCTCATAGCTTCTGCAGGTCATCCTATGTTCAACTGGCCTACATCTCCACTGGAAATAAGACTGCTGTTGTGTCAAACCTGAAAGCAGAAACAAAACAACTACAAACTCAATTTCCAGATGATCACATGTAGACAGATGATGAGGACCCAAGTGATGACGGTGATGAAGTGACTGCATACTTCCCATCACTGAGAACAACAACAATTCTGCATGAAGTGGACAGCTAGTAATTGACTGAAACCAACCTTGTCATTACATTACCAAACCTGCTGATGACAAAGATCTTCCTGAAGTACTGAAGAGGAGTCCTTGCTAGTGCAACTGGTGAATGACTTTTTAGTGCAGAATTAGAGAAACTGTCCTTCTAATTCAAATTGTGACGACACCTGTCCTATCCTGTCAATCTGTTTTTGTCTGTCTGTGTTTCAGATACTTGGTGGGTGGGGCAGAGATCATATGTCTATAAAGCTCTGGCTGCTGCTGGCAGTCCTCTATCTCACCTTCCCTGTGGCTAGCTGCTTGCTCATCATGCTTTGCTTCTTTGTTAGTTCTTCGTTACTGTGTTTTCATGCACATACAACACTTGCACACACTCCCCACTCCCATACACATCCCACACTGCTGATTTTACAGACATTCACTCTCCATGGGTTATTATGTTTTTTGTTATTCATTTAAGTATTCTCAGTTTGTTTAATAAATGATTCATGTTTGGCTGCTGAAGTCCCACTTTTTTGTGGCTTTTTAAGACAGGTTGTTGCAGGCTTTTTGAGACAAGTTGGGGGCTCAAACACTTGATTTTGTTGGTGTGTTTGTATATGCAATGAGTAGTTGATTAGGTCTTGATGTTTTTTTATTTTATTTTTTTATTTGTTTGGTTGGTACTGAGATTTTTTGAGATGCACTGTATTTTACAGCTCGGGTGGGTAGAATCATTCATTCTCTCCTTGGAGGGTCATTTGTTAGGATCTGAAGTGAAGGTCAGTGTTTCCACCTTGAGGTACAGTGTTTTGAGTCTTCTCTGTTATACTTTAGTGGCATTTCCCCTTTTATAATGCGTCTTTTTTTTTTTTTTTTTTTTTCCTTCTCTACTAGTGCTGTGGCAACATGGTTAGTGTCAATTGTCTCTGGGCAATCATCTCAGAAGCACATACATGAGAATTTGTTGCCTGCCTGACACCAGGTCACCTTTCAAACCAGCTGGTTTATGGTGCGTAAAATCCCACTGCATGCTGTATGAAGACTTGGGTAAGATTTGTTTTGGGAAAAAAACTCATGGGGGCTAGTTTTGTCTCATGAGTGTTTGGGGTGGTTAACACCGTACACTCTGTTAGGTCGATCATTTGCCTTCCTTTGAATGTGCCTCCACAGTTGATGCTGGTCTAACACAGTTGTTGTTGGTGTTATGGCCTCAATCTCAAATTTAGTTGATGCTCCCTCATGGGAGTTGTTGGATAAATGCACCAAAGAACACCTGTTCAAAATAGCCGAACATCATGGGATTGATGTCGGTGGCCGACATTGAGGGTGTTTTTGGCAATGGGTTTAGTGATTCAAAAAAGGTTTCAGTGGGGAGCCTAGATCAGGTTTCAGTTGGCTCCATTTGAGACTCCTGTGGTGACTATTGGGTTTACTTTTGAGCAGAAAAAGGAATTACTAGTTGGGGTGTGAGAAAGGTAAGCAGATTGCTTTGGAGAGGGGACATGAAACTGAAAGGGAAAAAATGAGACTGGGGATTGAGAGATCGAAATTAGATTTTCAGATGCAAAGATTGGATTTGATAAAACAGGGGTACTTACGGGAAATGTTTCACTGGGGGGTGAGGCTATGTCTCCACAGGGACAGTGGGATCAGGGTAAGTTTGATATCACCAGTAGTTTGCGTGTAGTCTGTCCCTGTCTTCTTTGAGAGAGATCTTGACATGTTGTTCTGTCCGTTTGAACAAGTAACTTAAGTAAGTATGAATCAGTAAGGCCCAGAGTATCTATTCTTGCAGGAGACAGCTTGAGTTATGAAAAAATGAAAATTGTTAAAGCCTATGAGTCGGTCACCGGAGCATGCAATCAGCATTCTTGGTTGTAGAAATGGGGAGATAACCAAAGTCATGCTGAATTTGCTTGTGACTTGCTATCTCATTGTAATCGTTGGTGTTCTCCCGTAGTGGTGACCAGTTTTAAAGATCTTCATGATTTGGTCATTTTGGAACAATTTAAGAATTCCATTCAAGAGTATCTTGCTACACATTTAAATAAGCATGGAGATACTGATGTTCTGGAAACAGAAGCTTGAGCTCATGATTATGTTTTGACACATACGGGTAATGTTGGAGATGCGCACCCCCAGATGGGATGGAATTTTTGTATGCTTTGTAGTAACATGAGATAATCTTATACTTGATGTAATTCGTCTGTAGCCTTAGTTATGTACTGTTATAGTGATCAAAGGATGACCTGGTGAACCCTACAGTTATGGCCCCACTGTAAATAACTTCCTGGGCATAGGGAAGATGGCAGGATGATATCTTGATCCCCACAGGATATTACACCCAGTTGTAAATTCCTGAGATAGGTCACGACCTGCTTTTATTGTGCCCCAATTGTTTACTTCCACCATCTGTACAGGAATGTCTGTGAAGCTTCAAACACAAGGCCAGAGGTACATCAGAAAGTATAAAATGGGGTGAAGCCTTCAGTCAGTGGAGCACAATTCTGAACTGCTTACTGCCGTGTGGTTCTGTGTGTTGCTTCCTCTCTATAGAGATTAAACATTTTGGTGCATGCTACCCTTTCAGTCTTGTTTTTTGACTCTCTACAGGCAGACTGAGAAATTTCCGTATCACAGGGAATTCTGGGGGATGTCAGTATGAAAATATGCAGATACCAACATCAGGTGTGGCTAAGGGCTCATGTACTATATTTGGTACTGTGTGAACTTGGCATTGTTGTCATGATATACATACTGTTCCAGTTGCCATGGCGCCGCGGATGGCTGCCTCGGTGTGTTGGTGCGCACTTTTTTGCCTTATTTTCTTTGTAAATTTAGTTTCTGCCTTGGTTTCCGGAGCTCTTTCACCAGAGAAGAGCTCATTAACATCAGAGAAACAACTCCAGAGGATTTTTTCCACCTTTCTCGACTCACCTGTGGAATTATTGGACATTTTGGTCAAAGGTGCACTGACCGTTGCTCTCGCAGTGAAACGCCGGAGGAGAGGAAAACGTGCCGGTGCGCTTGCGCGTCTCCGTCTCACTGCCCAACAAACTGGATGAACTTCAGCTACTGGTGCAGAAGAACAGAGACTTTTCTTCATCTGCCGTCCTGTGCTTCACGGAGACGTGGCTGTGTGGATCAATTCCGGACTCTGCGCTGGAGCTGGCCGGCTTCCAGCTCTTCAGAGTGGATCACGACACAGAGCTGTCCGGCAAAACAAAAGGCCCTTCTACTCCCCCCGTGAGTTCACTTCATTCATCCTGGTCGGTGTTTACATCCCACCACAGGCCACAGCAGATACTGTGTGTGAAGCGGACCAACCCGGACTCCTTAGTTATTGTCCTTGGTGACTTTAACAAAGATAACCTCAGCCACGAACTGCCCAAATACAGACAGTTTGTTAATTGCCCGACCAGAGAGGGGAACACTCTGGACCACTGTTACACCACAATCTGTGGTGCTTATCCCGCCGTCCCCCGGGCTGCACTGGGCCACTCTGACCATGTCATGGTCCACCTGATTCCCACATACAGGCAGAAACTAAAACTGTGTAAACCTGTTGTTTACAAGAACCTCCAAGAACCTCCAATTGCACCAATCACCAGAACAAATTCCTTGTATGTGGAAACATACTTGGCAATAAAACTGATTCTGATTCTGATGATGTGGCTCATTGGTAGTATGAATGCCCTGTCCTGACGTCTAAATCTAGACATGCTGGCTATGTCAAATCATTCATTTGGGTTGGAATCTACTTCCTCAATATCATGAAAGGATACTATTTTGATGGGAAGGATGGGGATGCATGTGTTGGCTATAACTGTCAATAAATTTCAAAGTTGGTGCAGTGACTTGATGATGTGTCAGTGTCTCCTGTGGTTACAGCTACACTGCTCCTCTCAGTGGAGTGCAGTCATGCACCCAGCTGTGTTCCCAGTTGTGGTATTGAGTTGCAGTGAGACAAACTCACATCTTGCTGTGCCAGAGCCAATTCAGAGTGCATATTTCTGGTTTGTGGTCTTATCCAGAGTCTGAAGCACCGGTCTCTGTGTTTCCAAATCTTGTCCAATCAACTGAATTGACACAGGTGGACTTCAAAGATGGTCAAGAGTAATGAGAGGCACCTGAGCTAAATTTGTGTCAAGTGTCATAGCAAAGTGTCTGAATACTTATGTCAATTTGATATTTCAGTTTTCCCTTTTTAATAATTTTGCAAAATCTTAAATTCTGTTTTTCCTTTGTCACAATGGGGCATTAAGTGTAAAGTTTTGAGAGATAATTTTTTTTTTTTTTTAATTTGGGTAAATGGTACTACCATTTCAACTGCCAGGTGAATGCCTAAAGCTGCGGATCAGTTTGTCTTGGAGGATGGAAATTCTGAATATGGTCTATTTCACATAATACATGTACATCGTCCAACTTGGTTGAAAACAACTGACAAAGAAGCTAAAAGGATTGTGACTCTTCCAAGGGCATTGTGATCGTGAAAAAAGTCTCTTTTTAGGGTATAGCCCTCTCTTATTTAATAAATCCCTGCTCCTCTATATTTATTGTTGAAACTGACAGGAGACTGACTAGTTCTCCTTCACCTGGCCCTCCTTTACTTCCTTCATCCATTTCTCCTTCAGTTCATCTCCCTGTGCAAGCATCCACTATGATTTGGACTACAGGATTGAGAGACAAACAGCTTACTCCTTTTCAATTTACAGCCTTGTTATTTTGGGTTAATATTTACTTTTTATCCAATTTGATGCAAATTAAAATTTGGAGACTTGGCACTTGAAAGTGGTAATTTAGATTTGGAGGTCCCTCTTTATTCACGTCATTAGAGTCAAATGGAATAAGGAGCAACAATTCTGGAAATATCATACGCTTTTTTTAAAATAACAAAAAATGGCTGCGGTCACTGATGGAGCAGTGTAGATTCCTTTCAGCAGTCATTCAGAGGGCTGAAAGTATATAGGGATGCAAACTGGTGAACTCTACCACATACTAAAGTGGGGCTAACCCTTAGCTCCAAGGAGCATGCTGGATCTGCCCTACCAAATCCACACACTCAAAGACATTTTCTCTGTATTTGTGTATTTCCATGCAGGTCTCATCTATAATAATTATAAGGACATCCATAATGTACCGTATTTTCCGCACTATAGGGCGCACTGGATTATAAGGCGCACTGTCAATGAATGGTCTATTTTCGAACTTTTTTCATATATAAAGCGCACCGGACTATAAGGCACATTAAGCGAAACAAAACAGTCAGATAAGTCAAACTTTATTAAACGCGTTCACAATAACTCTCAACATTGTTCAGTTGTAACACGTAAAAAAAACACAGTCTGATACCGCTAAATCAAACATTAGCATATTCACAATAACTCCTTATAGGTCCTTATACACACACACTGTAATGTTATGGTGAAGCACAGTATGTATTACTCCGCAACGCTCCTGACTACAATAGCCGTAATGCTGCAAGCGGTGTGGCTTTGTAGTTTACCAAAGTCGTACTAAAACATTTTGACAGAGCGCCGTGAGCGCCGTGTACCACACAAAATCACTTCGAGGTCAGTCAGCACAACCAGAATTAATCCATATATAAGGCGCTCCGGATTATAAGGCGCACTGTCGTCTTTTGAGAAAATTAAAGGCTTTTAAGTGCGCCTTATAGTCCGGAAAATACGGTATTATAATGCATTCATATGGCCTTGTAAAATGCTTATGAATGTTTATAATTATGCATGATGTGGTACACCTCAAACACTTTTGTTTTTTTAATGAGCAGAATGGTAATTAAAAATATATATATATATTTTCAGACTCTGATGTTTTGCCAATAACATAAAATATTGTACACTCTATTATTTTTCATGTGTGTGGTGAAGAGAAATGGTAAAAGTAAACTGCACCTAAGAGGCTTCATCATATGTTGTTATGGTTATTTTGTGCTCAGTAATCAAGTAAATAACCTAAAAGTTGTCTACTGCAAATATGATAATGATCAACACAATAGTGGTTAAAATATGGTGACTTCTGGATACATGCATACTCCAGCATGCACATATATACATACTCAAGCACACACGTAGGTATGTATGTATACGTGTATGAATATATATATACATATATATGTGTGTGTGTGTGTGTGTGTGTGTGTGTGTGTGTATGTGTGTACACATGTATGTATGCACAAGCATAACTGTATGTATATACAGTATATGATTGCATGTGTCATTCTGTTTTCCTTTGTCATTCAACAGATGACCAACAACATGAAAACTGTTTCCTGCCCAGCCAGTATTCTCAATCAGTCCACCTTTACATGGAAATGCTCTTTTACCCATCATCTATCATATTTCCATCCATTGGTGACTCACACTAACAGCTCAAACACAAACAACGGCACTGAAGGCCTATAGTGTCATGTACACATGCATATAAAAAATGAAAGAAGGTAAATGTTTCTTTAAAAGTAATTTTTTAATTTCAAAGAAAAAAAAAAACATTGCCATCTGTGTGATGTCATCATAAGGTACTGTATGTTTTTGTGTTAAATACAAGTGAAATCCATGTTGGGAGAATCCATTTTCATCTTATACCCTATCAACTTGAAACCAAGCATCTAATAAACCTAACACTGCATGACTGCACTGAAAATATTTCTCGGGTAATAAACTCTACCCAAAAGCAGTTGTTTTCAATTAAAATTCAAAGAGGTACAGTTAGACAAAATTTCCTCAAGCAAAGGTCTGGAACGTTAGTGTGGGGTGGGGATTATAAAGGGATTATAAATAATAAGTACTCCAAGAATAATTAAATGTTCTTTTCTCATTTCAAAGAAAATAAGCTCAGTATTAAGTAATAAGTACATAACAAAGAGCTTTTTGTGTGCCTAATATTATAAAAAGTGTACCTTTAGTTTCCCTTTTGCTTTTTTTGTGAACTCCATTCCAGTCTCAACAATGTTTATAATAAACAGTCTCAACACATCTTAACAACTGAACAGCTTTAACACCTCCTTTCCTCCTTCTTTCTCTCTTAATACCCACCTCCCCACTTATTCCTATCGTCTTGTCTCTCCCCTGTGTGTGTATCTCTCTCACTGACTCGAGTCACAGTGACTGGCTGAGTAGCATCATGTGTTGTAAGGCCAAAGTTAAAATGGAAAAGCTGATCCTCAACAATTAATAGGTTATAGGTCTGGGTCTGGACCCAGACACCGTCCTATCCAGACCTTGGTCCGCCTGTTAGTGACCTCGACCCAAACCCTCTAAAACATGAACAAACTAGCTCTGAGGTTGAAAATGCTTGTTTAATATGAAATGGGCAGTAAATTAGCACTCACCTTCATTTCACTTATCCTGTGGAGAGCTTTTTGGCTTTCTTGTTCCACTGCCCTTTAGCTTTGAAAATGCCAGGGGCTGCGAGGCTTAGCTCTGCTGTGACTGCTGTTGCAGCTGTGCTGCAGTCAACATCAACATCCTCAAAGGCAGTTTTCATAGACCTCCCCTCTTAGTAGACCTCCAGGGGTGCCTTGAACCTCCTGATGATGTCTCTGCAGTGCTTTCACTGAAAGAAAGAGAAGTATTTCAAGCGCATATCCTACGTTTTAATTTCTTTCATGCCGGTCCCTGGGGCAGAATGCCTGTCTGCCTTCATTATAAAATGTACAACTGGCTATCACCTGGAGACCACTGAAAAGAGATGACATTCAGTGTTTAATTACTGCGTTCTAAGTAATTCACTTCCTATAAAATAGTAAACAGTATAACACTGTAAAATATTAGTCTGATCATGCATTGACATTAAAGCACACACATCAAATACTGAGAGTGTGTGTGTGTTTAACCCTAGAACACTAACGTTGGGTGATTTTCACCCACACGATTCTTGTCGTGTGATTTTCATTGTGTTGCTGCTGTCTGAGTTGCATGGGTCCTTGGGTAGCTTCAGGCTGCTCATTGATGTCATTAATGGTATGTTTGTTTCCCTCCTCCCATCTATGGTTTTTTCAAGATGCATGCGTTCAGGTTATTTTCACCCGACGTTAGTGATGGTGTTACTAATTTTAATGTTAGTGTTCTAGGGTTAAGAGATGTTTACTCATGTATAATATATTCATATAGAGAAATATAGCAGCTGGTTTGGATTTTGATGTCTATTGGGTGTGAACACTGATTGGACCAATGTCTTTATTCATTTCTTGTGCCCTGATGTCGGTGCTTCACTCTGAAGATCACCAACTGTATGCGCTATTTCTTAAATTCTTAAATTCTCTCGTACTATTCATCAGAGCTTGAGCATGCTGCTACTCAGAGATGACAGTGTGTGATGCATTGTATGCAAAGACTAATAATAACTGATCAAAACTCCATCTACCTCTGTAGATGTAATCTCATGGGGGTTGTTTCTTTACTGATCCACAAAATAAACTCATTATGAACACAACTGGCTTCAGGTGTGGGGCTTCCACTTCCACACTTCCAACTTTAGAGGTTTCTTGGTGTGCTTTTTTTCTTCATGCAAGGGATATATATAAATACTATGTGAATGTGTACATTCTGTCCCTTAAATCACATTTGAAATTACTGTTGGGCAGAAATAATGTACCTTATTTGGAAACATAAACAACAGGGAAAGTGTAATGCTTGAGTGTCACTGAAATGATCAAATTACAGTCTACATCTATGTAGCATGACTAGCTATGCACTGTGGGTGTGGGTTAAGGTCGGAACATTGTTGATATAAAACTACCCCACAGCTTAATCTTGGCTAACACGCTGTTTAGGACCAGCGGATAAACACATGATAATAATACATTATCATAGTCCCACTAAATACTACATCAATAATATTATGCAATCTCTGAGAGATTAAGTAGTTGTTCATAAACTGGCCCCTAGCTGGGGTCTGTCACTGTCACAATCTGCTCGCTGGTATCAGGTGCCAAGTTCTGCTGGAAAAGGAAACAGGATAAATTAAATATGTCAATGCTGACAAAGCTCAAATCTCAAGATAAGATCTCACGATAAGATAAGAGATGCTGCATTTGAACTGAAAATGAGCTGAACAAATATTATCAATATTAAACTCACCAACATCCAAGAGATGAAAGTGTCCTGTACGATGCAGATGTGCAGGACCCATCAATAGTTACTGAAAATGTTTAGTTGCAGTTATTGTGGGTCACACCAAACTGAAATCAAAGATGTATCCTTTTGCCAATCAGAAATTTTCCTCAATAAATAAGGGAAAAGTGTAATATTTTGTCTCACTTGTTTAACTGGGTTCTCTTTATCTGCACATTTCCCCACTGCAGGACCATTCAAGGACTACTGTATCTTATTGACTTGTATGAAGATCAGATGGAGTTTTAGATCATATTTATGTAAAAATATGGACAATTCTACAGGGTTCATATACTATCATGCACCACTGTTTCTTGCATTCTCTCAGAGACTTGAAGCATACTGAGTAAGATGTGTCGCGTAAACAGAACATTCAAGGAAGCGAGAAAAAAAAGTACAAAAACAGTACAGTGAGGCAAAGGGCCAAGCAGATGGGGCCTGTTCCAAAATGAGACTGAATCTGGCTTTCACATATTGGCAAGTACCGAAGGAGATGATGGGGGTGAAGAGCAATGTGGAGTTGGCCTGTTTCTGTTGGAAAGGTAGACGCAAGTTACCTTTTCTACAACAACAAAGCTCGGCCAACAGTAACTAGGTGCCAGCTCACAACACACACTAGCTCTGTGTAGGACTGTGGTTAACTCTGTATTAGAGATTGGGGCTGCCACAGTAGCCAGCATGGCTTTTAGATATAAAAAACATTCAGCAGCTGCAGGGGAAGACGTCCACTGCTCAAAGGCCGACACTCTGAAACGTCCCAAACACTCAGACTTAAGAAACTACAAGTGGAAGGCAGGCCCACTGATTTTCATGACTCATTCCATCACTGATTTTGTTGTGAAGCTGACAACATCAAACGATTTCCTAACACACAACCTTATGTGTTGAGCACATGCTTACAGTTCATATATGTTATCTCTTTCAGAATAAAAGTTGCAAAGTGCAAAACACCAAGACAAACAAATACTCATTTTAGATTGAGATCACTACAATTATAGATAAACCAGAAATGCAATCATGAACTGTGATTAGTTTTCGATGACCTGGGAGGAAATCTAGAGGTTCTGAGACACTAGTGGGTGATTTGTCAAAATCACACGCAGTACGCTAAAATGCTAGCCTGTTTCTGACAGGTATGCTGCACAGTAAGTAACACAAGCCAGCACTGCGGGATAGTGATATAATATGCAGCACAACAGTATATCACAGCTGAGCAGTTTGTACACAGACACAGCAACAGAGGACATTTCATAAAACAAAGTCAGGACTGTAAAATAAGACTTTTCTGACTGACACTTTTGATACGGTCCAACGGCACCTGGCTGCAAGTCACCAAATATAATTATCTTGATTGAAGAAACCTGAGAGAGAAAACGATCAAAGTTTAATAAAAAAAAAAAATTTTAAAAAGCCAGATTTTGGCAGTAATTAGCAGCTAAAGTTGCAATGTTACTAATATGGAGAAATAATTTCAGAAGATATAGCTGAGTGTGGAATGTGGGAAGCAGAAGCTGCTTTTGATAAGGTCAACAGTGACAGCACTGTGAGGCTTTCTGAAGCTTTCTAATTAGGAAAAGGCTGGGCTGATGCAGGGGGACGGACTGATCACTTTAAGGAAACCCATGAATGGTGGATTTTACTGGATCCTGTAAATAAAACACACCTTGAAAGATGCTCAGGATGTTCTTATTATTATTTTAATGGTTTCTATTTGGGGCACAGAGTGTGCTCTGTCTTGTTGCTAAATGAAGGTGAGCATGGAATGATCAGTGTAATGCCAACAGACAGACCTATGGGAATGTGTGTATGTGTTGCAGGGTTACATTGCAAGCAGTAGAAAATGTTTCAGTTTTGGGTGAAAGCTTGTGAAAACAAGTGAAAATAAAGTCAAGTAGAGCCAGAGGGGCGGAGAGTTGTGGTGGCAATCTTGCTGAAACTTTCAGCCAAGGTCAACTCAACAGTTGAAATCGTATAATGACCTGGCCATGACATGGCCAACATGCAAGACAATTAAATACCTGTTTACATGTACAGCTGACTCAGAGTGACCTCATCATTTCTTTGGAGTGGAGTTTGTGTTTACCTGATGAATTGAAGTGCTGTTTTAGGTCTCCACCGACAGCTGAGGGAAGTATCTGGCTCTTTAGATCCTAAACGCGCCACTGTGTGAGTCTGCTGTTTGGTTCAGAGAAGGTAGTGAATAGTGGATTTATCAGAGCTTTTTCACTGAAAATGAGCTGCCTGCTTCTGTTGGAAACAAGTTTGGCAGCGAGGGTGAACCAAACAATGGATAAATAAATGTATGGGCCATAAAACCAAAGATTGAGCTGAGAGGAGCTGAAAAGCTCTGTAGAGCTGAAGGAAAATGCATCTCTACAGGTCTCACATTGACACATTTGGAACCTGACGCATCCAAAGTAGGAGAACTAAATCTTCAAGGAAAATTTTCACTGAATGTTAGTTTGTCAGCCTTGCTCAAGAGGACTTGAAGCTAAAATTCCTGCCAAAAGCAACTCTGCACAATACTGAGAGAAGGTTCTTAATTAATTTGTAAATGGGAGATGTCAGTTTTTCATTTGTAATGAATTCACAAAGATTTCTGAAAAAAAAAACAAAAAAAAAAACATATTAAGTTATGAAACTCAAGAACAAGAGCATGTAGTGTTTGTGCTCAGTGTGGAAGTCATGCCCAAGGCGATGGAGGTCATTCATGTTCCAGTAGTATCCTCTGGGATCATTTCTTTAATTTGTTGCAGCTGCTTGTGTTTCAGTTTCTGGCTGGTATGTTGTGTACAGAAGGGATCTGTCGTGTCAGTCCTTCTCTTGTCGAGACGAGGACAGAGATGTGGAGAGCTTGTCGTCCATCAGTGTATCAGTAGTACCCATGATAAACACTGTTGATGCTTGGACCCCAGCCTAACTTAATATGTATCCAATCACACTACACTGGAGCCGCAGTGAACTTTTAAATGGAAAAATAAGCATCTTTGAATTTGAATTCATCTTTGAATTTCTCTAAAGAATTTTTTTTTTTTTTTTTGTCTGCTGCTGCTGCAGTGGTCGGTGTGCTGATAATTCAGATGTTCTTCTATAAAGTTCCATTTCCCCCTCTCACATGTTGTGCCTCCTGAAAAAGAACAACCTTAAAACATGTATATACAATTTCCATTGGTGCTGTTTTTCTTTTTCATTTCACTGGCGCCTCAGGTCAGTCCCTTAGTAAACAAAGGCAAACACACTTTAACTATTTACCACCTAAAAAGGGCTGCAGAAACTTAGTAAATATCCCTCTCGGAATTCAGTTTATCAGTGCAGTAATAAGGTGTAAACTTAGATTTAGAGATTAAAAACTTAGAGATTTTAGATAAGAACCATTTTGCTCTTTTGCTCTCTTGCTCTAATTCTAGGAATTTTGAGAACCACATCCCCAGATCGGTTAATTTTTTTTCCTGCTATTCTCCTAAAACTTGTGATGTTGGTCACACTGGATTATTTTAACCTCCTTCTTTTCCACCTTGACAGTCCTAGAAACAAACAGTGTGTGTGTGTATATCACACAGGCATGCAAACAAATTTTGTCCCCAGACGAACATGCACATGTGGCAGCCACATCTACTTGCTAAGATAATGTGTCTCTGCAGGCAGAGAAAACATAAGAAGGTAGACAGATTACAGAGCCGTGCTCCAGCAGCAGGAGAACCTCCTGAGCTACAAACACACAGAGAAAACACCAATGTGGAACTTTCCCTCCTACCACATCCAACAATACACTGGAACATTGCTCCTACTAAAAAATAATGTTACTGGGAGTGAGATGCTTTGAACTTTCATAGCATTTGATTGAGGTAAACATATTTAAACTCATGCTGCTATAGTTAACGAAATGATGACAAGAAAGTAATTTGGTAAAGAGGGTTTTAAAACTTGGCTGTTGTTTAATAAAAGAAACCTTACAGCTCTATGGGAGACAATCCCATGCAGAGGCTGTTGGTTCTGAATTTGACATTCTCAGTACAATTCAGAAATGAGTTAAAACTGCTTGGATCACCATGGCTCGTTGGCAGGAGCAGCTGGGTGTCATCTGTGTAAGAATGGTCCTTTAGAAGCTATTAGTTTTTCTAAAAATAGACCTCAAAGGAAACATATATAAGGCTAATAAAATAGGGCCTAATATTGAGCCCTACGGTACTCCACAGGAAATGGGTAAAGAGCAAGAGGACACATTATCAATTTTCTTGCATTGTCATTATGGGGCATTGAGTGTAGATTGATGAGGGAAAACTATAAAGAAAATTACTTTCTGCATGCACTTTAGCCATTGACCAGGGAGCTATGAACTACTGATGAAATACTGATTAAAAAAAATTAAAAAATCCAGGATTGCTTTACATAGTCGTGGGGGAATAATGTCGAAGGGACATGTACTAATGTCAATATGCGAAACTGAGGAGAGAGAAATAGTTATCAGTTTAAGTCTGACAGTACTCAGAGGATGAGATCTGGGATCAAAAAGTGTCAATTCTGTGAATAAAGAATCTTAGGAACTGCTCACACCTATCAGGTGTTACATCAGGTTTTAGATGTGGCTTTTATCAGGTGTTGTGTTCTTAGGGACTAGGGGAACTTAACGGTAAAATAGTAAAATGAGAACAGGCTAGCTCTACTCTCATAATATAATCACATATATTATTTGGAGGTTTTAAAGTTAGGAATACCACTCTCACCATTTCTAAGAGTCTAAGTTCGGATATTTGCTTAGTCCTAAGACATTTTTAGGGCCTTTGGGAATATTTTCAGTAAGAATTAAATGTTGAGATTTTAAACATGCTCTGACTTTGCTTGGGGTCACCTCCAGGTTCCCTAGAATCACCTCAAGGGCCCCTAGAGCCGCCTGTATGGACCTGAACCCAGTGACGTACTGGACCCTTCACTGGCACAGTTCAACAATTCTGTTTGCAACAACATCTAAAAGGAAAAGGCCTGTAGGAGGTCTCTACAAGGCCAGATGAACCTGTTAAGGGTTACTGGGGCAAAAGTGAGCTGTGGTCTGACCGTCCCTCTCACATATATTTCCCTGCAGCCAATAAGCAACGTATTTCTGCTCGGATGCTCTCCTGTGCAAAGTTGGCTCTGATAAAGATGCACCATGAAACATATTACAAATATTAAATTTAATACTGAAGATATTAGAACAAGGGCCACTCAGGTTAGGTAAAAGGTTGGGTAAAAACTATAGCAGTTGCCTCAGGTCGCTCACAATTTCAGGTTTTAATTGTGCTTTAATGGTGCGAAATGACAAACATAAACATCACACACACAGACAATCCGGGACCCCAGGGCAGAACAGAACAAAAGTAAAGCATTAAAAACAATTGAATTCATAAAAGGCTGAACATTCAGTGAATTATAATTCTGCTATTCTGACATATTGACTGTGGGAGGTTGCTCCACAGGGTTGACGTGATGATAGGTATGACGATGGATTTAACGCATGATGAAAATGAAAAATGTTGTTATTCTTAAAAGTTTAGATGACAGTAAGTGACTTCCCGCCAGAATCAGCCCTGCTCAGTCACAACTGGTGTTTCCCAGACCTGCTATATGGTCGATTTAGGCTTGGTTACAACACATACATTCTGTCCTGTTTATTCCGCTTATTTGATTTATTTGTCTAGACTGTTCCTAGTATTGGACTAATTCAATTATATTTTAATTCTCTTAAAATAAATCATATAATTTGATCTTGTTTAGTAACCTCCCCGAGGCTTGAACGCTTGGACAGTGATGAATTAAACTGAATGAACCTGGTGACAAACCAACACAATGACAGACTGATGTGTCGGGTGACTAACCAGGATGAAAACTGGAAAATGCCACGTCTTTATTAGGTGAAACAAATGATCAGAACATGTCTCTCTTTGTTTTTAATCCATTACTGTGCACAGGCAAATTTTATAACTACATTTACAGCACTTCAAGTACAAACTGAACTGAGCACAAATCCATTGAAACTTTTCAAATCAGTCAAAGTTGAGGCTACAGCGCAAGTTTTTGCAGAATTACCATTGTTCCGTTTGTCCACTAGAATACCTCTCGCGCAATGGGTTAGGAATGTCGGACCTTAAAGTGATAGTTCACGTTATTTGATGTAGACAGACGTAGAATAGTCAGTGTATTTACCAATCTACTGCAGGTAATACACTGACTGTAGATTAAATACCTCACACAACCCGATGTCAAGTAACACAAACTATAACTTTAATAATGTTTGACATCCACTGGATAGGATTGGATAAAGGTGTGTGTGTGTGTAAGACTGTGGTTTTTGTCCCAGTGTCGCTATTCTCATTAGCCTTGTTTTCAGCAGTTGTTGTCACTGAAAAAGCCACTGTCCACTACCTGCTCAGCACCAAACAGCAGCCAGACACAGTTAGAGACTTGCTGGTGAGCACAGTGAAGAATTTAGCGGCTGAAAAGCCAGACATTTCTCTCAGGAATTGGTTGAGACCAAACCAGATTTCCACCAACTCCTGAGAGAGTGAATGTTGCTTCCATGAATGCTAATATTGTTCTGTGTCTGCTGGATGTGTAACTAGGCAGCTGTTTACTTCCGTGTTTGCCACATCAAATGTTTGAGGTGATAATATATTAATGTTGTTTTTACTTCTTCCCCAAAAATCAGTTAATACCGCTCTAATTCAAACAGGCAAAGATCCTGTTTGAACAATCAGCTTTTGTCAAATCTGATGAATTTTCATACTACCATATATTAATAAACAGGCAGAGGTGGACAAAGTACACAATTGAGTCAAACATTACTCCAATACAAGTTGTTCACATTTTTACTTGAGTTAAAGCACTGCAGTACTTGTATGCAAGTATTCTAAAGTAATTTTTTCAACGTCAACACGTTGTTGTATTGTTCCAGATTTACAGAACCTAATGACTCTGAAACAACCTACTGAATGACCTGTAGAATAAAAAGCTTGTAGAATATGATACAAAGACAATGGACACAAAAGCACAACTAAATCAACAAAAGGAGTGATGAAGTTTGGTTGCAGTAAACATAGTATACATTTAAAACAAAACAAATCTTTCTTTATCCAGGTTCTTTAGCTTTGTCTGGCCTGCTAGTAGACATGTCCACCAACAATGACCACACTAGATTGATTTTGTATGACTGACAGACCCCCCCCCCCGCCAACCTCCCCAATCAGGGTCTGCTCAATACCATCCGCAGACCAAAAAAAAACCCCACTAAGGAGCTGCTAACATTGGACTTTTGTCGGCAATGGAAATGGTTTAATTAGCACTGACACGCGGGTCAAATGACTCCGCAGTAGACATGGGTATTTATCGGCTCCGGCTCTGATCAGCTCCGATCAGCATTGATGTAAACACAAAACCTGGGTGAATCCACTAATTTTCACATCTTTTCCTGCTGTGACGTCTTTTGGAGCTCACACACACTGGCCTGTCACCTTCTAGCAGGGTGCTGGAAGGCCGCATTTAAAAAAACAGCTTATACCTGCTAACCTTAGTGGAAAAAGGGTACAAGCTTCATTATAATAAATTACTAAAATCAAGAGTGTCAGTACCTGGCTGTATCTGCAGAACTGAAAGAAAAGTGTGTACACATCTCATTATGTTTCAAGTCTATCATTACTTTATTCGCTCAATTAGTTTGCACAAAATCATGAAAATGGGGGCATATATTAACCAAAGCAAGGGCACCAGGATTTTGCAATATCTTGTGTTGCTTCAATATAATAACATCAGGCCTTGGAATATATATTTTAATTGCACACACCCACTCACAGGCTCAGTACAAAGCAGAGTAGTAGTTAAATATTACAGCGATCTAAGAGTGTGACACAGTGGCTGCCTGTTGCACAGCCGTGTTTGTCATGTAGCACAGCTTCCTGCAGAAATGACTCTTCCATCTGAACTTTTCAGTTTCAAGTGTTCATTGTTGAGTCAAGCATGAGTCACAACTTTACAATCCAAATGTCATGAAGGATACTGGTTTTGAGCGTGTGCAAATTGAGATCTCTGAAGGCTCGAGATCAGAGCCTCCATTCTTTAAATCCAAGAAAAAAAAAACTGTTTGTGCAGAAGCAGCTCGTGTGTAAGGACAAATGTTTTCATACAGGATGCAAGAGGAAATCATGCCTGAAAGCAGTGGGGTAATGAAGTTGAGGCAAGTTGATATTAAGATAAACTGCAATATATTAAAACATATGCCAAGGGCTGAGAATAATACATCTCAATTCAAATTCTGAAAGTATCTATTCTATATCAGCACTGCTCCCTCTTCTGGGCCAGCATACATCTCCAAATGTTATTAAAGCTTTGCGAGACAGAGACAGATATTGGAAAAAGGGAACTGTGATGTTGGCTTGACTTTATAAGGACTGTCTCACAGGAATGTAGATGAGTATGAATGACACTGGCTTGTGTTGGAGGGAGGAAGAGATTGGATATTCTGTGAAGATGTTCACCCAAATATATTATATAGTAGCATACAATATATATTTTATACCTACTAATTTGCTCTGGAGAAAGCCGACCCTCCACCATGTTCAGGACAGGTTCAGAAACAAAAGGAGGAGAGCCTGAGGTATCCTGGCATTTAGTCACTAACTGGCCTCAGCTTCAAACAAGACAGGACCCTACATGTGCTACAATGCATCTTGATGGCAGTGTTGATTTTTGCATTTGATTTTGATTTAACCTTGTATATAAATGTTTTGTGAACATTTTGGAATTGGATTTTTGTTCGTTTTAGTCGGCAAAAAAAAAAAAAAAGAAATTGATGTATGTATGTATGTCTCGTCTTCATGTTCCTCAACGTTTTGAGTCGACAGCTGCCGCCATCTTTGTGGTTTACAGTTGTGTTGCTCTCGTTCATCGCAAGGTTAATGGAAAAGGTTCTGTTTACATGTTCATGCACACAGCGTCCATGTCACTCTGTTCTGCAGTAACAAAACTGACTGACTCTTCTCAGCAAATCCAGTTGTTGTTTCCAAATGTCTCTCTGTCATGCCCACTCTCCTGCCATCACCACAGCTCGCTGTGTGCAGAGTTTTCTTTCCTGTCTTTATTCAACAGCATGTGCATTCAATTTGGGAATATTATGTTTTCATTTCACGTTCAGATTTTGTAAAGCTTTCCCTCGAAACCCTGACCTCTCTCTCAAACAGTCCCTGCTCTGTTGTGAGCGCTCAGATAAACTGTTGCTGCATAAATGTCCCAAGTTTCAGCTTGAGTCCCTCTCCTCACGCTGCTGCTGCTGCTCACAAAACGTCTGCTCTCAGATTTCTGCTCTTGCTCTCAGATTTATCAAAGATGACCCTGTTAAAATAGAATGATGTATGATGTTGACCAATGGCAGTCTGTGCCTCACTGTGGGCACATTCTCTGTACGTATTACGTTTAACTGGATCCATCCACTCCCACCTTCCGGGGTCTTATTGTATGTTCTTCACTTGTTTTCTTGTTGGACCTTTGGAGTTAATAAAAACTAATATATATTCATATTATTAGCTGGGACTTGGTAGATTCCATTCTTCAAGATTTCTCATGAAACGTCCATGTTGAATCATTCTGTCTCTCTTACCATTTGCTGACATCTCCATCTAAAGCCAGGATTAATATGCAGCCCTTTGATATCTGTTGCTGAGTCATGAACCATATCCATAACTCCTGCTGTTGCTTTCAGTACCACTGACTTTACACGTTCCTCCCTGAGAAGATCAAAAGCCATACGTTTCTGTAAAGCTACAGGTTTAACTTCCTGCAGCTCTTTCTAATTGGGCTTTTTCATAGTCTGCTTTTTTCCGATTAAATCACTGTGAGGACCAGTTTTTGTTGGCCGTAAAGACATGCCATTAATGTGCAGGCCGTTGGGAGGGGGGCGGTATCTGGGGTTTAAACTGATTTGTTAGCTTGATTTATTACCTTTATTACTTTTGAAATGTAAATGGCACTATACCCTCTTCTTCAGAGGCAGTACAACTTGCAATTTGAGACTACGCCACAAGTAGCGATGTGTATGATGCCATACAGCCTCTCCTCTCTGCTACAGCACTTCTTATGAGCCAAATGATGTTTCCCCTACCTCTGTCTGCTCATTACTGACTGGTGTCATCAGATAGGGTTTAAAAGGTCACCCTAAAGGCCAGACATCTACCCTCACTGAGGTAAGTTTTGAATTTACAGTAAACAGGATAACACACATTGGTCTGGTTCTGCAAACTGTATTACATTATGTATGTAGGTATGATGTTGAAGATTAACCAATCATGGCTGGAACCAGGCCACTTTGCCACCACGTGTTGTATGACCATGTTTCAGTCCCAGATGACCTGCACATTAATGGCATGAAAACCTTTATGGCAGACAAAAACTGGTTCATCAGGTCCCGACTGTGTTTTATTTGAAAAAAAAAAAATGAACCATCAACAAGTCCATTTACCAGCATATCCTCCTTAATTTGTTTAATCTCTATAATATGAAGGCTGCACCAGATTACAGGTAGTTCATGTGACATCTGTGAGATTGCATGAGACAGAATGCTAAAGACCCTCGGTAAAATAAATAAATGAATAAAAATAAAAGTGCATTGGTCTGTGCACCCACTGGCAGAGCCCCGTGCCTCCTTGTAGGCACCCTCCAGCAGTTGATATACAGTACACCTATTAATACATAGTCTGAGAGATCCCGAGCATCATCATATGATTTGAATAGCCTTTCAATCATTATATTTCTGTGTCCATGATCCTCATCCTAATTGCCACACAGACCCAACAAGAATGAGTTAGACCGGGGACACAGAGGCTGGTTTTCATTTCGGCGCCCAAGTTGACGGATTAGAGTGGACGCACGTCTCTCGTGTCATGGAATCTAGAAGTTTGGCGTCTCGCCTGTTTTTCATTGGTGACATGCCCGTCTTGCAGCAAAAAGACAGAGAAAAGACTTGCTGACAGTCATTTTGACATTAACAATATGACACAAAACTGACACCTCTGTAGTCTTTGTGTCTAGGTTGAATCGGAACATGTCATTAACATGAAAAAATATAAAGATATGCGGAGACAGTGGAGCTTTAGAGGCATTTTCTGTAAAAACTAAATCAGAAATGAATTAAAAATGAAGAGAAGTCCAACATTCATGTATCCTGCAAACATTATGTAGAGAGACAGAGCTGGCAGGAGCACACACGCCACAAATCCAGTGTGTCTCTGGCGTTAGGGGCAGTTTTTGTGGTAGTTATAAATTTAGAACAGGGCCTTTGCCGTTCTGACTCAGAATTTCTAACTTGGTTAATCTCCTTAATTAGGATATAAATTTAGCTATTACGGAACCATCCTACGATAAGATTGGATTTTTTTCTTAAATGCAGTTAGTAGACATGTTTATGAAATATCAAAAATCTTAAATGTGTCCCTAAACTGAGATAAGACAGGAATTCAGACTTTCTTTGATGAGGCCACTGGTATTTCAGGACTTCATCAGACACAACTCTGGAGTCCGTGGACATGGAGCATCAGATGGTCACAGCTGTGGTGCAGAGTCTAATTGATATTGTTCAGAATAAAAGAAAGTATTCAGCACAACTGACTGACAATTCCTTCTCATAACATCCTAACACGGGAAATTAATAGCGTAGGATTGACATAGATAAATCTGATTTCTAAGATAAGGCTGATAATGTCAATGCGGTCACATTTATAAATTTAAAAATGAGAAATTGTTTTACATAACACTATTACTGTCTTTCATATTGAGCCGTTTCCTCTTCACTTCAGTGACAATGCAATCCTTAGCTGACACGACTCAAGACCTTGTTGGTGAGAGAAGTCAGAGGGAGAATGGCCAGACTGGTTACAGCTGACAGAAAAGCTGCGGTAACTCAGATAACCACTCTTTACATCTGTTATGAGCAGAAAAGCTCCTGAGATGTGAACAACATGACCAACCTTGAACAGCAGAAGACCACGTCAGGTTCCACTCCTGTCAGCCAACTGTCATCCCACTGCAGTGGGCACAGTATCACCAACACTGGACAGCTGAAGACAAGAAAAATGTCTATCCTAGTATTGGGACTGACTATATGCATCTCTTCATGGCCACAGTTTACCCTCTTCTAATGGCTCTTTCCAGCAGAATAATGCCCCATGTCACAAAACAAACATCATCTCAAACAGCTTTCATGATCATGACGATGAGTAACGTGAACTTCAACGCTCTCCCCAGTCACCAGGTCAGAATCCAGTCAAACACCTTTGGATGTTGTAGAACAGGTGATTTGCAGTATGAATGGACCAGAATCTCAAAGTTGCTTGCATCCTGTGGAATCCACACCATGTTGAATTGAGGGTGATTTGAGTACAAAGGGAGGCCTTATCCAGTAACATTATGGTCTTCCTAATACAGTATTCTGGGATATACTAACATAATTTTGTGGAAACAGTGTTTTCTGTTGCTGTGGATTGCACTTTCGCTTGAATCCGGTTATTCTCTGATGCGCAGTGGTCTCTCTAAGTGTGACTGATTTACATAGCTTGCTTCAAATCCTCTGATCTCTGCCAGGGAATGCAAAAGCAAAGCTGTATATGTCCATATCCTAGAGGGATGTGTTGAAAGGTGATTTCTTCAGACATGCTGATCTAAGTTCGTCCTCCTCCTCCTCCTTATACACTCTACCATTCCACTGATCATGGACATCACCATCCACTGCCCTCCTCTCTCCTCTTGTGCTCCTTTCTTCCCTGCATGTGTTTGGCCCTACACTGCATATTTAAAGCAATAGTTCCCTCTGGTGAATCACCTTGGCATTTTAGCAGACGAGTGTTTGCGTGTCTGTCAGTTTAAGTGCGATGGCTCCAGGGAGATGCTGATAGTGGTTATGTGCGAGGGAACTCCACTCCTGATGTATGTCTTTGATTATTGAAATGTAATTATTGTGGTGAAGAGCAACAGCATGCGTGGTTGATGTCTTTCTCATCTCTTTTTTCCCTCTCCTCCTCGCTGAATGCTTTGTAGAGAAGTCTTCCATCCACAGGGAGGGACAGTTGTGCTAGCGTCCATCACGGCCCTAATGGTGATATATGCCCTTTCATTAACATGGCCCACACGTACCACACTCCCACTCCAACCACCATGGATTTTTCCTCCCCTCCCCTCTCCTCCTTTCCCCCCCTGTTTTCTTATGGGTATTGCTCTCATTCATTAATGCGCTTCAGTTTCAAGTGTGGGATTTTTCTTTTTTGTATTAGGATTTGCAGATACAGTGCATCTGGAAAGTATTCACAACCGTTCACTTTTTCCACATTTTGTTATGTTACAGCCTTATTCCAAAATGGATTAAATTCATTTTTTACCTCAAAATTCTACACACAATACCCCATAATGACAAAGTGAAAAAAACTGCTTGAAATTCTTGCAAATATATATTAAAAAAAAAAAAAAGAAAAAAAAATGTACATAAGTATTCACAGTCTTTGCTCAGTGCTTTGTTGAAGCACCTTTGGCAGCAATTACAGCCTCAAGTCTTTTTGAGTATGATGCTACAAGCTTGGCACACCTATTTTTGGGCAGTTTCTCCCATTCTTCTTTGCAGAACCTCTCAAGCTCCATCAGGTTGGATGGGGAGCGTCAGTGCACAGCCATTTTCAGATCTCTCCAGAGATGTTCAATCGGGTTCAAGTCTGGGCTCTGGCTGGGCCACTCAAAGACATTCACAGAGTTGTCTCGAAGCCACTCTTTTGTTATCTTGGCTGTGTGCTTAGGGTCGTTGTCCTGTTGGAAGATGAACCTTTGCCTCAGTCCAAGGTCCAGAGCACTCTTGAGCAGGTTATCATCAAGGATGTCTCTGTACATTGCTGCACTCATCTTTCCCTCAACCCTGACTAGTCTACCAGTTCCTGCTGCCGAAAAACATCCCCACAGCATGATGCTGCCACCACCATGCTTCACTGTAGGGATGGTACTGGCCAGGTGATGAGTGGTGCCTGGTTTCCTCCAGACATGACGCTTGGCATTCAGGCCAAAGAGTTCAATCTTTGTTTCATCAGACCAGAGAATTTTGTTTCTCATGGTCTGAGAGTCCTTCAGGTGCCTTTTGGCAAACTCCAGGCGGGCTGTCATGTGCCTTTTTACTGAGGAGTGGCTTCCGTCTGGCCACTCTACCATACAGGCCTGAGTGATGGAGTGCTGCAGAAATGGTTGTCCCTCTGGAAGGTTCTCCTCTCTCCACAGAGCAATGCTGGAGCACTGTCAGAGTGACCATCGGGTTCTTGGTCACCTCCCTGACTAAGGCCCTTCTGCCCCGATCGCTCAGACTGGCTGGGCGGCCAGCTCTGGGAAGAGTCCTGGTGGTTCCAAACTTCTTCCATTTACAGATGATGGAGGCCACTGTGCTTATTGGGACCTTCAATGCTGCAGAAATGTTTCTGTACCCTTCCCCAGATCTGTGCCTCGATACAATCCTGTCTCGGAGGTCTACAGACAATTCCTTGGACTTCATGGCTTGGTTTGTGCTCTGACATGCACTGTCAACTATGGGACCTTATGTAGACAGGTGTGTGCCTTTCCAAATCATGTCCAATCAACTGAATCTACCACAGGTGGACTCCAATCAAGTTGTAGAAACATCTGAAGGATGATCAGTGGAAACAGGATGCACCTGAGCTCAACTTTGAGTGTCATGGCAAAGGCTGTGAACACTTATGTACATGTGATTTTCTTTGTTTTTATTTTTAATATATTTGCAATAATTTCAAACAAACTTTTTTTCACTTTGTCATTATGGGGTATTGTGTGTAGAATTCTGAGGTAAAATCTGAATTTAATCCATTTTGGAATAAGGCTGTAACATAACAAATTGTGGAAAAAGTGAAGCGCTGTGAATACTTTCCGGATGCACTGTATGTGACAATGTCGTGTGGCAGCGTCACACTGCTGGCTCATTCGAAGGATATCATTGGTGGGATCAGATACTGCAATCCTGCAGTTAGTCTGTCATCTATCTTCCTTTTTTTTCTTTTTTACTGACAGGGAGATGAGAAGATTGATATTAATTTTATATTTGTTTCATAGAAATATGCAGCCAGGACATGTTTAGCCCCACTCAGCTATAAGTAGGGGCTTTCAGTAGAAACATCTAGCCAGGCCTTGGTGAAAAGCACATTTACCAACACTTAGTTGGTAACCATAGTTCACCTCTTCACATGACTTATATATATTTTTTTAATCAGTAACTAAACAAAAATGTAAAAACAGAACTTTATGGTTTTTTGGAGGATTATGTGCTGGAACTATTGGAATTACGTTGGGTGCAGCTTCGTTTGGTCGTTTGGTTTGGTTACCTACCTTTGGTTATCTATAGTTGCAAACACTGCACAGCAGCACTGAATGGAAGGATAAACTGTTGTTCATCAACAGTTTAAACAAGCAACAGTCGGCATGTTAATGAGGTTTAGTGTGTTCGGGAGCTTTAGAGGAGCTGGGAGGTGTATTTTTGAAGTTCAGACTAAAGTCAGAGTAGCTGTTTCCCTCTGGTTCCGGTGGTTACACTGAGCGAGTCTCCAGCTCTCACATGCAAACCTTTGATTGAGATCCACTCATCTCACTCGCTGACCTATAGAACTACGTCCTATTCATAGCATGACGCATCTTCAAGATCAAAGGGGCTATTTGTAGGTTTTCTCTTCTGTCGAGCGTGGATTCTTGCTGGGAAGCCGGCGGTGGCGATTGTCGCTTGATGGGAGGCTTCGGCTGTTGTTGTGTTTAACAGAAAGAGATCCTGTGTGATGGTGGTTCCCAAGAAGCGAAAATGCTCCACGTTAGCCACGGGGGAGTCGCCAGGGTGATGGGGGTGGGAGGGGCTGGGTTTTTCCTGAAGTCCACGTTCATCTCCACTGTCTTCAGAGCATTAAGCTCTAGGTTGTTCTGCCTGCACCAGGTCACCAGATGGTCAGTCTCCCACCTGTAGGCAGACTCATCGCCATCAGAGATGAGTCCAATGAGAGTGGTGTCGTCTGCAAACTTCAGGAGCTTGACAGACTGATGGCTGGAGGTGCAGGTGTTGGTGTACAGGGAGAAGAGCAGAGGAGAAAGAATGCAGCCTTGAGGGGATCCAGTGCTGATGGTCTGGGAGTCAGACACATGCTCCCCTAGCTTCACGTTCTGTCAGACAGGAAGTCAGACAGGAAGTCGGTGATCCACCTGCAGGTGGAGTCAGGCACGCTCAGCTGGGAGAGCTTGTCCTGCAGCAGAGCCGGGATGATGGTGTTGAAGGCAGAGCTGAAGTCCACAAACAGGATCCTGGCATAGGTCCCTGAGGAGTCCAGGTGCTGGAGGATGAAGTGGAGAGCCATGTTGACGGCGTCGTCTACAGACCTGTTGGCTCTGTAGGCGAACTGCAGGGGGTCCAGGAGTGGGTCAGTGATGGATTTGAGGTGGGACAGGACAAGGCGCTGAAGAATATTTTTAGCATTGTGCAATAGCATTGCGTGTGTGTGAGGATTGCAAGGTTATGATGCTTGCTTTTGATAACTATAGGTTGGGGAATTGCTGAAGTCTCAAAAGGGAGCAGGGTGTTACAGATAGTGAAGCCAAGGATGTGTGGAGGGGTTGTTCTTCAGATACGGGGTGGACATGCCATGAATAGACTGCATAGGTAGATGAGGATAGAAGTAGGCAAGGGCACAGTTAACTGATAGAGGGGAGACAGCCCTGAGGAGAGGGGAGGGTTGTGTCTGTCTCTTTCTTGTCTTCTCTGTTCCACACACAGAAAAATCAGCTGTTGCCAGGCAGGAGTGAAGGAGGTCAAATGGAGTCAGATAACCACGAAGGAGGCGCCTGGGCGAAGGCCAGTCGGGCAACAGCCAATGAAGAAGAGTTCAACCTACATTCCTTGCTTTCTTTGTGTAACAATAATAAAAAGACCGGGTTAGGGGGAAGTTAGTGTGTCAAACTTTGTGAACTGGCACAGCTGCATGTTGTTGTCAGGGAGAGATAGTTTGGACCCGGAGCTCTGTAATGATCCTCTTTTAATTTTGTGAAAGCTTGTTTAATAAATTAGTGAAAAGAATTCGGAATTCGTCTCCTGCATTAACTTCATCAAACGAACACACGAGTTTACTTGAAATGAGAAAAGGCAGTAAACTCAACAGCGCTCAAATGATTTAATGACCACAGAGGTCAGGGCAACGAGTCTGTAGTCAATTAGTCCTGTGGGCCTTGGTTTTTTGGGGACAGGGATGATGGTGGAGGATTTGAAGCAGGCTGGCACGTGGCAGGTCTCCAGTGAGGTGTTGAAGATGTCCGTGAACACCGGAGACAGCTGATCAGCACAGTGCTTCAGGGATGATGGAGAGACAGAGTCAGGACCGGCTGCTTTGCGGGGGTTCTTCTTCTTAATAAGCCTGTTGACATCTCTCTCCAGGATGGAGAGAGATGTTCCTTTGGTAGGGGAGGAGGAGGGGGGTTCTGATGTGGCTAGTTGTGGAGGTGCCAGGGCCCCTGCTGAAGTGGGGGAGGAGAAGCTGGTGGTCTGGAGGTGGTGGCTGGACTCGCGGGATTTGGTGTCAGGCCTGTCCCATTGTCTTTCAAAGCGGCAGTAGAACTCATTCAGATCGTTGGCCAGGCGGAAGTCGTTAATGGAGTGGGGGGTTTAGGTTTGTAGTTAGTGATCTGTCTGAGCCCTTTCCAGACAGAAGCAGAGTTGTTGGCTGAGAACTGGAGCTGAAGTTTCTCAGAGTACAGTCGTTTAGCTTCTCTCACCGCCTTGCTAAACCTGTACTTGGACTCTTTAAACCTGTCCCTGTCCCCACTCCTGGAAGCTTCCTCCTTTTGCCTCCTGAGCTGACTGAGCTTAGCGGTGAACCAGGGTTTGTCATTGTTATGACTCACCCTGGTACGTGATGGGATACAGCAGTCCTCACAGAAGCTGATGTATGACGTCACAACCTCTGTGAACTCATCCAGACTGTTGGAAGCAGTCCTGAAAACTTCCCAGTTAGTGCAGTCCAAACATGCCCGCAGATCCTCTATGGCAGGGGTACTCAAATACAAATCTTCAAGGGCCACAAAGATGATTTTCAGTGACTCAAAGGTCCATTTATTGAGGTCGGTCAGACCAGTTTACCATTAAGTTTAACACCTCCATAGAATCGTAACAAGTAACAAATAAACATATCAAGATCTCAGGAATCAAATATAATGAAAAACTATTTTACATTCTCAATGTGTCAAGTTCCAAAGACTGGCAAAAGCTTAATGAGAGAAATGGCATCTTGTGTCTTTTGCCAGTCTCTGGAACTTTGGCTCAAATGGTGTGATGGCCAGGCCAACACACTGTTGCCAGTGATTTTCACTGTCCACCTTTCTTTTGGCAGATAATTTGGAACACACCATTTTCGTGCAACCTTTTTTTTTTTTTTTTCGTGCGCAATCTAGGCTCCCTCCCCTGCTCTCTGGCAAAGTGACAATGCGAACGGCTTCAAAAGCAAAAGTGAAACTTAAAAATGCGCTCGCAGCGCGTGTCTTTGCACCAGCCACTGTTAACATAAAAACTGATTCCTCCACCTTTCGTTTTGCCGGACAGCTCTGTGTCGCAATCCGCTCTGAAGAGCTGGAAGCCGGCCAGCTCCAGCGCAGAGTCCGGATCGATCCACACAGCCACGTCTCTGTGAAGCACAGAACGGAAGATGAAGAAAAGTCTCTGTTCTTCTGCACCAGTAGCTTAAGTTCATCCAGCTTGTTGGGCAGTGAACACATGTTGGAGAGAAATATACTTGGGAGCGGTGTGCGAAGTCCGCACGGGCAGAGACGCGCAAGCGCACCGGCACGTTTTCCTCTCCTCCGGCGTTTCACTGCGAGAGCAACGGTCAGTGCACCTCTGACCAAAATGTCCAATAATTCCACAGGTGAGTCGAGAAAGGTGGAAAAAATCCTCTGGAGTTGTTTCTCTGATGTTAATGAGCTCTTCTGTGGTGAAAGAGCTCCGGAAACCAAGGCAGAAAACTGAGTTTACAAAGAAAATAAGGCAAAAGAGTGCGCACCAACACACCGAGGCAGCCATCCGCGGCAACATCTCAAAGGAGTTTTAAATCGAAAGCAACTGGACTTGGTTATTTGTCTAGGAAGACGTTTCACCTCTCATCCTATGAGAGGGCATAGAGTGGACGAAATCATAGAGAAGGCTCAAAACCAACTCCTCAACGAACGAATAAGAGAGGTCAATTTCACTATAGAAGGGCTAAAAGAGAAAGTTGACCATTCATTACAGAAACTGAAATCACTCCTACCTGGTTCCATCATGGAGAAAGTTGTGGACTTCACCCAAAAAGCACAACTATCTCAACACAACAAAAGCAAAGAGAGACAAACCAAGAAATTTCTCAACTTACAATCTCGACATATTGACAATAACACAGAAATACTCACTTGGAGGCAAAAAACTGACACCCCAGCACGAAAAGAAATGCAAAACAGATGGGTTAAGAATTTGTCTGACAGAGAACTCACCCACCCTGAGAAAGAGGTCCTAGCCAGGGGCCTAAATTTCGCCATGACACCGAAAGAGTTACCCATAGTGGATTTGATTACAGCTACAGAAGCTGCTATAAAGAAAAACAACCTAATCGAAACTGAGGCCGTACAGCTAAGGTTAAAAGTGTCAGCGGCGTTGTCCGAGGCCAAGGTCCCCCCCTCCAACCTCACATTTAAGGAGGGGAAAGCAGTGACAGCATTGGGCAAAGACCAAAACATCACAATCCTCCCAGCAGACAAGGGTAGATGCACAGTTGTGCTCAATACAACTGATTACCAGGCCAAGATCGCTGCACTACTCAGCGACTCTAACACCTATGAAACCCTGAAACGAGACCCGACCAGTGGTTATAAAAAGAAGGTGATAGAATGTCTACAACAACTGCAAAAAGAAGGGGTCATTGACAAAACACAATATTACCGGCTTTATCCCCAGGACTCCATCCCCTGCCCATATGGACTCCCCAAAATCTATAAAGAAGGGGCCCCGCTCAGGCCTATTGTCAGCAGCATAAACTCGGTCACATACAGCATAGCCAAATACATAGCCAATATCCTGGCAACTTTGGTGGGCAACACCCCACACCACATCCAAAACTCCATAGACTTCGTGAGTAAAGTCCGGAACTTAAAAATAAAAATGGAGCCAGATGAAACCATGGTTTCCTATGATGTGACTTCTCTTTTCACCCGCATTCCAACCGTGGAGGCTTCGGCCACAGTAAGAGAACGACTCACACAGGACAACTCCCTGCAAAACCGAACAAATCTCAAACCCGTTTGCCACACATTTGCCAGCTTCTGGATTTATGCCTAAACACTACATATTTCCAGTTTGACGGCAAATTTTACAGACAGAAACATGGCTGTGCCATGGGTTCACCAGTATCCCCCATTGTGGCAAATCTATACATGGAGGAGGTAGAGAACAGGGCTCTGAACTCCTTTGAAGGGATTACACCGAGCCACTGGTTCAGATATGTGGACGACACATGGGTTAAAATCAAAACCAAAGAGGTGCAAGCTTTTACCGAACACATTAACTCAGTGGACAAAAACATCAAGTTCACCAGAGAGGATGTCAAGGACAATAGTCTGCCCTTCCTAGATTGTGACGTCCATAGGAAAAAGGACAGGAGCCTCCACATTGGGGTATACAGAAAACCCACACACACAGACCAATATCTACTTTTGGACTCACACCACCCTCTGGAACACAAGCTTGGTGTCATCAGAACCCTGCAACACAGAGCTGATAACGTACCCACCAGCTCACAGGCCCAAGGGGTAGAACACAAGCACCTGAGAGGCGCCCTCACAACTTGTGGTTACCCTAACTGGACCTTTGTGAAAACTGCTTCTGCTTCCAGAAAGAAAAGTAGCAATATGGTTGAGAAAGAAAAACCAAACGAGAAACAACATAGTCATCCCATATGTGTCTGGGATATCGGAAAAACTCAGGAGGATCTTCAACAAACACCGTATCCCTGTGTATTTCAAACCCAGCAACACACTCAGACAGAGACTGGTACACCCCAAGGACAGAACACCACACACCCAAAAAAGCAACCTGGTGTATGCAGTGCAATGCAATGAGGAATGCAAAGACCTCTACATTGGAGAAACGAAACAACCACTGCATAAACGCATGGCCCAACACAGGAGAGCTAACTCCTCAGGTTTGGACTCTGCTGTCCACTTACATCTTAAGGAGAAAGCCCACTCCTTTGAGGACAGCAAGGTTCACATCCTGGACAGGGAGGACAGGTGGTTCGAAAGAGGAGTGAAAGAAGCCATCTATGTGAAAGTAGAGAAACCATCCCTCAACAGGGGAGGAGGACTCAGACACCACCTATCTCCAATTTACAATGCTGCCCTTTCATCCCTTCCCAGGAAATTCAACAATTTAACCTCTAAGAGAAACAACTGTTCACAAGGGGCATGTGACTCCAACGACTGTCGTTATAACACAATAGGGCTCTAACGAAGTCGAAACCAACTCTCCACCAAGACAGTCACTCTAACGACTGTCGTTGGCACATGGAGCACAAAGGGAACCAATGACATCATCAGCCTTGTGAAACCCCTCCCATCGGTTAAATACCTGGGTCTCCACACCAGATAGTTGGACCAGTCCCAGCCTGGTCAGGTGCGAGAAGGAACTGATGAAGCCTTTTGAATGAGAGGTGAAACGTCTTCCTAGACAAATAACCAAGTCCAGTTGCTTTCGATTTAAAACTCCTTTGAGATACTATGACCTGGACAAATGAGAATATTCACAGGCTTATCCGCGGCAACAGAAACCAAAAGGGCAAACACTGAAGCAGTGTTAATAGTAAACTTGAAAGTTATGCGACAAAGCAAATTTTTGAAAAAGCGAACACACTCACACACAACTTTCCTAAGATTGTGTGGGAATAATAATGTTGTGTACTTGAATATTAAGGTCGTAGTTATTATTTGTGTTTGTTTTATTTGTTTGCCTTCTTTCACTCTGAGATTGTGCAAACAGATGACGTGAAGCATAGAAATGCACCGTAGATACTGTTATATGAGGTAAATAAAAGAGAAACAAGCTTTTGGTTTGTTGCCAGTTGATATGACATCAGTTGCCAAATTACAGCTATTAACACAAAATTATAGTAGCTCCTTATACACAGTGTTCTCTGTCATTCCTTCCTCATTCCCGTCAGTAATGTTGGTGGCTCTTACTGCTTACAGGAGGTAGATGCAAAATTTTCTTGTACTTAACAATAATTACCTGACGTCTCTGGAGATTTGCTACTGCACGCAGATTTCTTGTGTTTGGTGTAACGTCTCACTGACTGTGCAGTTACTGTTTTTTCATTCTTTGGACAAAATGCAGTGTCCCTTGCTGCTTTGTAGACAGAGCAGGACGTGGACAGACACACAGACAAACTTCTCTACAGTTATGGAAGTAGGATGATCAGATCATCTTGTCACTGTGTATTATGAAAATGTTGGTTGGGTGTCCGACCATAAACTGCATAAAGATATGAGCAAAAGCAAAAAAGAGGCAGGGCCTCACTACTTTTTTTTTATTTTATTTTTTTAACTCTTTCCTACTAAAGGTACCTCATTATATCATTTGTTCTCAAATTTAAAACTACCATTCCCTATTATTTGACACGGACATATAAAATGCTGTGATAATAAAGCCCTCACTTACTTGTTATTTCTTCTCTACTTTAACAAGTTATTTGTCAAGGATTTCTTTTTTTTTCTTTTAACCACAAACTGTAGGTCAAAACAATAACAACACAACCACTATGTATCAGAAAGTTTAGTGCTTTGGACATGTTGTTCATTTGTGAATTGTTGCTTTCACAGAAATAGTTGCATTTCACAAATATGTTCACAGTCACACATAACTGTGACAAGAATTTCAATGATTTCAGATTGGTAATATAAAATATATATATATAAAAAAAAGACTTCATCTATCCCCGGCATCACATCTGAGGTGCCTGTAATGCAGCCATGCAGCTCCTGGGTCAGAATGTCATCTTCCTCTGCTGGGAAGCTCTCTGGACTCTGCAGGCTCTAGATTTACAACTGGCACTATTGTCAGGTCAGATGAGCTTGTTCCAGAGCCTGCACCTTGATTACAAATGGGCCATGCATAGCAACCTGGAGACTGGTACTGATAACTTATACACTGTTCACTTCAATCAAACTGTTGTGCTATTAAAATATAGTTCAAGTGACTGCCAAGTATATTTATCCAGATACAAGACAGCATGAAACATTGAGGCTGTTTTGAGGGAAAAGAGAGGCCCTCCCCAGTATTACTATGGAGCTCCTAATGAAGTGCTTCATGAATGTAGATTTCATTATAAACAACAGGATCATCACCTGCTTTTGCCAGTGCTGAGCTCCTTCCTGTGCCCATGCTCTGACACTGGTGAGTTGGGACTGCTTTTGGTCATCAGTAACAAGTGAAGACAATGAGCACTCTGCTTACAAAGACGTTCCTCCTTAAAATCAAGGTTATATGTCGTGTGGTCTTCATGTTAATGTTGAGTTATAGGGCTACTTAAGTGATTTATCATTGCATTTTCATAAAGATAGAGACTTAGAGACTTCCAAAAAAAAAAAAGAAAATGGTGAAAATGTGACCAGCAGAGGCAGAAATACCCTGTGTTTTAGTCCTTAGAACAGGTCAAGCTCCAAACAAACTGGATCCTGCTCATTTCATAATGCAAGGTAATAGCATCTGTCAATAGAAGTGAGGATACTGCAGAGTCGCTTCACCATGTTAAACAGACACAAGAAGCCAACCAAAATTGAAATGTTTAAGTGGGCACCATCACGGTGGCTAAAAATGACTAGAAGCCAAAAAGAGAGATGAGGTTAAACTCTGCCACCTTTCTCAGTTTTGAGACTGATTATCATTTTAAAAAATCATGGGTGCCCTCTCCAAATTCCAAAATTGGAAAGGTGAGGGGAAACCAGCATTTTAGACAATCCAACAGGTAATTTGTTTGAGAGATGAGCGCAAACAGTGCCAGACTTTTAAAACCCCTTTGGTTACAAAGTCACAATTTTAAGAATTCGGTGTCTTTGAACCAGTTAGCTGGCTGTGCTGGTTCTCAGTGTCTTGTCTGAGGAACACCTCTGCTACTCTGGCCTGTATAATATTAAGTCTCTCATTGATTTTACTCTGTCACATATTATAACCTTTTTTGTGGACTATGTGATGCTGCATGCTCTATAAGCAAGGTCTCACAGTGAATCAGTAATCAATAATGCTTACACTCTGGACCATGCCACTCACCAACTATAAAAAGGAACTACTGAGATATTCACCACGCAACCAGTGCAAGTGGAATGTCAGTGAAGGCCAATTCACAGATCATTCTTATATTGCAATATTGATTACATTTTTCTGTACAAAACACTACTTGTCTCCAGTAGTGCTATATACACACATGGACAAAGTTGTTGGTACCTTTCCATTAAAGAAAGAAAAACCCAGAATGGTCACTGATATAACTTGAAACTGACAAAAGGAATAATACATAAAAATTTACTGAAAATTAACTAATGAAAATCAGACATTGCTTTTGAATTGTGGTTCAACAGAATCATTTTAAAAAAACAAACTAATGCAACTGGCCTGGACAAAAATGATGGTACCCCTTTGAAAATAATTTGACCATAGGGACATGTTCAACTAAGGTGTGTCCTGTCATTGGCATCACAGGTGTCTTCAACCTTGTAATCAGTCAGTCTGCCTATTTAAAGGGTGAAAAGTAGTCACTGTGCTATTTGGTATCATGGTGTGTACCACACTGAACATGGACCACAGAAAGCCAAGGAGAGAGTTGTCTCGGGCGATTAGAAAGAAAATTATAGACAAGCATGTTAAAGGTAAAGGCTATAAGACCATCTCCAAGCAGCATGATGTCCCTGTGACTACAGTTGCACATTTTATTCAGAAGTTTAAGGTCCACGGGACTGCAGCCAACCTCCCTGGACGTGGCTGCAAGAGGAAAATTGATGACAAATTGAAGAGACAGATAATACCAATGGTAACCAAAGAGCCCAGGATAACTTCCAAAGAGATTAGAGGTGAACTCCAAGGTTAAGGTACATCAGTGTCAGATTGCACCATCCGTCGCTGTTTGAGCCATAGTGGACTTCACGGAAGACGACCGAAGAGGACACCACTGTTGAAAGCAAATCATAAAAAAGCGAGACTGGAATTTGCCAAAATGCATGTTGACAAGCCACAAAGCTTCTGGGAGAATGTCCTTTGGACAGATGAGACAAAAATTGAGCTTTCTGGCAAGTCACTTCAGCTCTATGTTCATAGAAGCAAAAATGAAGCATACAAAGAAAAGAACACTGTACCTACTGTGAAACATGGAGAAGGCTCGGTTATGTTCTGGAGCTGCTTTGCTGCTTCTGGCACAGGGTGTCTTGAATCTGTGCAGGGTACAATGAAATCTCAAGACTATCAAGGCATTCTGGAGCAAAATGTGCTGGCCAGTGTCAGAAAACTTGGTCTCAGTCGCAGGTCATGGGTCCTCCAGCAGGATAATGACTCAAAACACACAGCTAAAAACACCCAATAATGGCTAAGAACAAAACATTGGACTATTCTGAAGTGGCCTCTGATGAGCCCTGATCTAAATCCTATTGAAGGAGCTGAAACATGCAGTCTGGAGAAGGCACCCTTCAAACCTGAGACAGCTGGAGCAGTTTGCTCATGAGGAGTGGGCCTAAATACCTGTCGACAGGTGCAGAAGTCTCATTGAGAGTTACAGGAATCGGTTGATTACAGTGATTGCCTCAAAAGGTTGTGCAACAAAATATTAAGTTAGGGGTACCATCATTTTTGTCCAGGCCAGTTTCATTAGTTTTTTTTTTTTTAATGATTCTGTTGAACCACAATTCAAAAGCAATGTCTGATTTTCATTAAGTAATTTTCAGTAATTTTTTATGTATTATTCCTTTTGTCAGTTTCAAGTTATATCAGGGACCATAGTGGGTTTTTCTTTCTTTAATGGAAAGGTGCCAACAGTTTTTTTCCACATGTGTATCTACATGGCTGTAGAATATAGCAAATTTGAAAGTTTATTCTTGACAGGCCTCGTATAATTTTACAGAATATCTGCCTTTCCACATTTTGATCCACATTTAAAGGAAAACTCCACTGACAAACTTTTATCAAGTATAAAAGGACTTCTCCACCAACCTTTAGTATCTAACAGTCACTCCTGTGAGCTTGGAGTGGGTTTTGAAAAGTTTTTACTTGCACCTCTTTACCAGTTAGTGTTTGCTGACTTTGAAAAACAACATGAAACATGTTAAAGAAGGCAAGCAAATCACGTTTTCAGTAATTCTACGCTAATATCAATTTTGTCAACTAGTCAAACCATTAGCTGTTATTCAAATAAGGGCCAGGTCTGAGTGACATTTCACATATTTTACACTTCAACAGTGATCTCCTTGAAGTTTTGGTTTTTATAAGAAGATATATTTGTGGTTTTAAGAGCCAAAAACCATCTTGCTGTAGTTTTACATCTTGTTTCTCAGGCTCTGGAGCTCTAGCAACAACAGGTTGATGGGCTTATGACTGGCTGACTGTTTTCTGAGTGATTGAATAAGAATATGCAAGATTAAACACTTAGATAACCCAAATCCTGCAGGGCTGGACAGTAGGTCTTGGTGGGCCAGGCTTGGAAGTCTGTATACATACTTATGGGCTGGTCACTACAGACGCTGCGCTAAAACACTGAAAGGTGGAATTATTGAAATACCTACATTATATACCTTAAAAACAGTACTAAGTTCATCAGTACAACAACAGAGTCACAGACAAGACTAACCTGAGCTTCAGAGCTGTGTCCTGCTCCTGGTCATGGTGGATCAGTAGGATAAGGTGCATATCATGTGGGATAAACACGGACAGGCCTGTCTCAGATGTCATGAGGAGGTTTTGAACCTACAATATCATGAAAACAATGTATACATCACAGCCCTGTGATCCAGGTCTTTCCATGGGCTTCATGTTGTCCCCATTACCTGCAGTCACATGTCATCCTCTGTGTCTCATCTGAGTATGGTGCGCTGGCATGGAGTATAATAAAATAGACTTTGTCTGAAGTATTATTCACAGGAGGGGTGTCTCATTCACTGCTGTCAGGAATGAAGGAGATTCTGAGGGAGGTCAGGAAGGCATGGATGGATGATGTCTGAAGGAAAAAAGACAGACAGATAGCTGACAGGTGAGACAGACAATAGTGGAAAGAAAAAGACAGAAGTAAGGATGGGATGTCAGAGTGACGGGAAAAAAAAAAAAGACTGAAATGTACACATTTGTCCACCTGTCCAGTCATCTTGTCTTCCAAAGAAGCTAAAATATGTAGCACATTGAGTATTGACAATATCCAGAGTAATGTGCTTTTGAAGTAAAGTGTTTTGCAGTTTCAGTCACACTAGGGATAAGAGCACTGGCCATTCCACCTTTCTGGTTCAGACTGTAATATCTAAGCAGCTGTCGCCATTAAATTTGGTATTTGGTATTTCTGTTTGTGGATGGATGAAAGAAACGTAAATGTATTTTTGAAGAGCCAGACTAGTTGTTTCACCCTGCTCCTAGTCATCATGTTAAGCAAGGTTAACCATGCTCATAACATACAGGTGTGAGGTTGATAGCTGTCTTCTCACCTCACCCATTTAGAATTTTAGAAAAGGCTACATGAATGGTGTCTTTACCACAGCTGTTACCTAGTGTTTGGATTGGGAGGACTGGGGAAAGTTAGTCAGACAATTTCAAGAAACAAGTTTTTCCTTTGATTGTGTTGCATTCAGCAGTAATTCAATACTTTGCTCTCCATCTCAGTTACAATTGCCACCTCATGAGAGAAACTTTTAATTTCCCTCCATTTCTCCTCTGACTCTATGACAGACACACAGTATGAAACTACATCATCACCACCACAGTTCTGACTCTCCATGTGATGTGAGTTGCAATTACTAGCCACTCAGTGGATAACAATTACAGCTGCAATTTTGCAGCCTGGCATCAATCTAGTCATTTAGTTGCTGGGGGGAAAAAGGTGATTTTTAAAGTTTTTGCATTTGTTCTGAATTCATTGTTGAGTCAGATCTTTTTTTTTTTCATTGGAAGAAGGTTGTCAAAAAAAGAAAAAAAAAAATAAATTCCTGTATTCAGAAACTGAGCCTTAAAACAAGCCGTCAGGACTTATGTAACTTTGTGATGTCGCAACAAACAGTCACCAGTCAGACCTACCATCCAACTATACAGGATATGGTCTTTCCCTGAAATCTGCTCTAGTTTCTGAGGACTTAATGTGTTGTTCGGCCTTTCCAACATGTTCAG